>NC_045977.1:24522291-24822291 GCF_010909765.2 Amblyraja radiata
TCACCCCATTCTCCTGTCTTCAGTGCATCAGGCTGAGGGAAAGATGTTTGAAGATCAAGACTTCAGACATGGCCCGAACCTCACAACATCCACTGTGGTAATCATTGCATCCTGCGTGCCTCTGAACCTGTGCTGCCTACAGCATTCAGCACAAGGCACTAGAAAGATATCACCAATGCTGTCTCTAAGGAATCCTTAAATCCATGGGCAGGTATGTGAATCAGTGAGGTCCCAGTTATTCTCAACCACCTGCATCAGCCAAGCCACATTATACTCATGTCCGACACAGAACCCCTCATACTTATTCTTCCAGCCTCTATGCTGGCAGATTACAGAGAGAAAGATTCAAGATAGTGCTCAATGTTTCCTTGGAGAAGGAAACCTCCTTGTGGGATGATGTGAGATGTGTGTTGCCTCCTGGTGCCAGGGTACAGGATACCTCTGGGCAGCTGCAGAACATTCTCAAGAGGAAGGCTGAGCAGTGAGAAGTCATTGTACACATTGGCACAAATGACGTAGGCAGGAAAAGGGATGATGTCCTGCAAAGTCAATATAGGGAGTTTGGCAAAAGATTAAAAAGCAGGACCCCATGGGTAGTAATCTCCAGATTACTCCCCATGCCACATGCTAGTGAGGGTGGGAATAGGAAGATAGGACAAATGACTGCGTAGCTGAGAAGATGGTGCTATGGGCAGGAATTCAAAATTTTGGACAATTTGGACTCTTCTAGGAGGTGATCTGTACAAGAGGGATGGGTTGCACCTGTATTGGAGGAAGAACAACATCCTTGCATGGAGGTTTAAATTAGAGTGGCAAGGAGGTGGGAACTTTAAATGGTAGAACGAATGGGAAGGTAAAGATTAGGACCAGTAAGTCTCAAAGGAAGGACAGAGAGGGAGTGGCTAAGGGAAACTGATGGGCTGAAGTGTGTTTATTTCAATGCAAGAGTGATCATGGGTAAAGCAGATGGATCAGCACTTGGAACAATGATGTTGTAGCCATTACAGTGACTTGGTGCTAGAGGGACTGGCACTGGCAAGTCTACACTGCACTGTCTGGCACCAAACAGGGTTTCAATACTTCAGAAGTGATAAAGTGGGAGGTAAATAATGTGGAAGAGTTGGTTTACTAATTAGAGAGATATTACAGTGCCACTCAGTGATGACATACTGGAGGGTTAATTCACTGCGGCAATATGGATAGAGGTGAAAATAAGAAAGATGTAATCACTCTACTCGGTGTAATGCGGCATCAGCAGTTCCTTCCTATACAGGGTGGATCTAATTCCTTTATTTCTCTATGTATGGATCTTTGTCATAATTATGAAATGATGTTTAATGTCTGCTATTTTTTAACTATTGTCATGAACTTCCATCTAGTTTTCTATCACACATTAGCCAGCTTTCCTTTTATCATCAGAACTTTCGTTTTGGATTGATTGTGAAATCACAACTCTGTAATGGATTCTAGATCACGACTATTATCGCCTCTTAGGCCATTATCTAATTTGTTCTGCCTTTAGTTTGATTTTATTATCATTATTCCCTCTGGACATTCATCTTGTGCAACTCCACTGTTATATGTCCTTCCCTTCCCAGCACACTCTGGTTATCATTAGGCGTCCTCTTTCCTTCCATTCACTACTTAGTTTAAGGCTGTTTGATTCAAAAGCGTACAGGTCCATGGTTCACGTCAAGCCTGTCTCAGCAGAACAGCTCCCTTTTATCTCACCACTGGTGCTTTATGAATTACACTCCCTTCATCCTTCTAATGTGTTATGCCAATGCATACATGACAATGTAGTAATTATGCTACTATTGTCTTGGTGGTTCTGTTTCTTAAATGTGGCTCCAGTTCCTCATACTCTCCAAGCGGAACCTTCTCCTTTGTCCGAACAATGTTGCCGGTTCTTATGTTTTTTATTTGGTGCTGGATCTTTTCCAAGTTCCCCTACAAAACTGAGGTGGGGTCCTCAACACCAGCACCAGTTAGGTGACATAGCCTTTGAACTTACACTTATGACTGCAGAGAATAGTATCTATCCCCCTAATCAGTTTCCCTTCCCTCTACTACACCTTTTCACTCCACCCCCACCCCTACTAAAATCCCTACACCAAGTGATAGGTCCATTGCTCTGGAATGGTAGGGCTCTGGAGAGCGTTGCAGAGCAGAGGGATCTAAATTATAGGTACATAGTTCATTGATAGTGGTATCATGCGTAGATAGCATGGTCAAGAAGGCTTTCAGCACATTGGCTTTCATCAGACGGGGTATTAAATATAGCAGCTTGATTGTTATGTTACAGTTGTACAACACATTAGTGAGGCCATATTTGGAGCATTGTGTTCAGTTATGGTCACCCTGCTATAGAAAGGATGTCATTAAGCTGGAAAGAGTGCAGAGGAGATTTACAAGGATGTTATGCCAGGAGTTGAGGGCCTGAGCTATAGGACGAGGTTGGGCAGGCTGGTACTTTATTCCTATGAGCACAGGAGGCTAAGAGGTGATCATCTGGAGGTGTTTAAAATCAAGAGGGAAATAAATAGGGTGAATTCTCAGGGGTGATCAAAACACGAGGGCATATGTTTTAGGGAGACTAGATTAATACAAGCCTGAGGGGGACAACGTTTTCATTCAGAGAGTGGTGGTTATACAGAACAAGCTGCCAGAGGAGGTAGTTGTGGAAGGTATTGTAACAGCATTTAAAAGTCACTTTGACAGGTACATGGATAGGAAAGGTTTAGAGGGATATGAACCAAATGTGGGCAGATGGGCTTAGTTGAGACGGGGAAATCTTGGTCAGCATGGATGAGTTGCTCTCTGACTCTCTGCACAGCTTCTGTCATGTGATTTCAGGAATCTTACACCTGCAGAAGGACTGAAGCTCTCCAACACCATCTTCTCAGTTCCACACCTCTCAAAGTAGCAACTCCTTCTTTTCCTTGACTACTGACCAATTTAATCGTACTTCACCTCTCAAAAAATATTCCAGTTAACCCCTTCTTCCCTGAAGTCTTGCAAAGTGTGAAATTCATCAATTCTGAGCCTAGTTTAGTTCCGCTGAGGCACTTCTGCTGATATAATAATATATTACTGTGTGATATAAATCCAGATGGCTTGAGGGTCCATTTTGGGATTTTCAATGTATGTGATTAAACTAACAGTGAAAAATCCGCATCTGATGTACAAATAGGGTTGTAGGCGGAATTAATGAAATCAGTTCAGAAGTGGGCAGTTATCAGCCAAAATCAACCTTGAGATATATGACTGTATATTATTGTATAACTATTGAATGTTATTCCACAACAAAAAAAAACAGCCACATAGTTGTACATTAATGGCAATGGGAGATTTAAAAGATGTGAGTGATAATTACTCATTACTTTCATTGCTTGGGCAATGTGGAAGAGCAAAAGGAGTGTTGGTTCATATCCCAGAATAGATGTAAATAGTAATAATGAACTGATTGGAACATACTCTGAATAAAACCTTCAATATGTTCAAAAAACATTCACCCACATTGGAGATGTTCTGCCAAAATGCAGTGCACTAATACCAAGATGTAATGGGAGGTAGCAATAAAAGATGTGGATAATATGGACGTTCAATAGCTTGTTGGTCAATGTTTAAAATCAACTGCCCGGGGCTCAAGTCTTCAAATCTCATTACAATTTATGAAATTAAATTCAATAATAACAAAGACTGTGGTTGTTATTAAAACAAAACGTTGTCTGGTTCTCAAGTATTTTTCTATGTCAACATTCACTTAAATTCTTTCAAATCCACATGATAAGTGGTAGGGCCTTAAGGAGTATAGAGGAACTTGATGTACAAGTTCAAAGATTCCCAAAGCTGGTAGCTCAGATAAGGTGTGATGATGTTATACAGACCATTAGCGGGGGTGGGGGCAAAGAATCCAGCAACAGGGAGATTATGGTAAGGTTTTATAAAACATTGATCAGGCCACTGCTGCAGGACAATACTGGAAGAATGTGATGGCACTGGAGAGAGTGCAGAGAAGATTTACCAGATCTTACTTGGATGGAATGTTTCAGTTCTAAGGAGAGACTAGATAGACTACAGTTGTTTTCCTTAGATTGGAGGTGGCCAAGAGAGACCTGAGAGAGGCATACAAAATTGTAGATAATAGGAACATTTCCCCCACCTAAGAGGTGTCTAAGACCAACAGACACAGATTTAAAAAAAGACACACAATGTTGGTGCAATGCAGCGGGTCAGGCAGTATCTCTGGAGAACATGAATGGGTTTCATTTCGGGTCGGGACCGTTCTTCAGACTAATTGTGGTAGGGTGCGGAGAAAGCTGGAAATGAGGTGGGCGCAGGATGAAGTCAGGGCAGAATTTGTTGGATGTATCCATAAGGGTTTCCTAAAACAATATGTGGGCAAGAAGAGACCCTATTGAACCATGTGTTGGAAAATGTGTCTGCCAGGAGTGTGGTTGTACTTAGTGGCATTTAAAATACTTTTGGATAGGGAATGGAGGGATATGGGTTATGTGCAGGTACATAAGTGATGATCTTGGCATTGTGTTCGGCACAAACACTGTGGGCTGAAGGGCCTATTCTTGTGCTGTACTGTTCTTTGTTCTTTGGCATCTGCTAGCCCATGTAAATCAACAACTGCTTGTACATAATCCATCTTCTTTGCTGCAGTAATGTAGGTGCTGGGCTAGCAAACCAGTTTGGAAGGCTATCACTGGTGGGAATTAAAAGGGTGATTTATTGATATCATTGTATAGATTGTGCTTTCCTTCCAACATTACTTGTCCATAAATTATGTGAATTGAACTCTTCTGCAAAGCACTTCAGCCTTCATTGAAATCTTCAGATAAGAGAGAGTTTAGAAAGCTCCAACACTACAGAGTACAATGAGCATTGTCCGGGTCACCCATATCTTTTATTTATTGTGTATGGAGGTGACTGTTTCATGCAATGCATATGCATGGACCTTGGCAGACCATTTTAACAATCCTGGTGTAGGAGGGATGATAGCTCTTTGTGTGTGAGTCAATTTGGCACAGGGACCCCTCTCACATTCTCTAATTATCCATGTTAGTGGATTTTCTCATGCTCTTTGCTTCGGGAAGAGAAGGCTCGGGGTCCTGCTGAGGGAACAGGAGGGGGTGCAGGGTCTTCCCATGGACATCAACTATCCACAGGGATTTGTTGGAACAGGAGATGTGTACTGAATGTACTGAAATTGCATCCTGGAGATAATGACACGCTCTGATGTCTTGATAATTGGCTGCATCTACAGCAGACAAATTGGATGGGTAGGTCACTGTATTCCATAACGTTTGTCATGAGAATCCCAGTCAACTGTCCATCTAGGCCAAGGAGTGAAATCACTGCAAGTCAACCCTCAATGAAAAGTTGCCATGGTTTCCAAGATAGACTAGACAGTTCCTTTTGTTGGTTTAGTCTTTGGACTCTCAACAGGGATGCAGGCATAACCTTATATTTATACCAAGGTTATTGCTGTCTACCAGTATGTACATCATTTGATTTGTAGATACAAAGCTTTACGTTCACTCGTTGATCATGACAAACCAATGTTACATTGAACGTAAAGGTTGGTGACACTTTAATCAGAGACTTCCCTCGAAGAATCCTAAAGGAAAGGAAGGTCAAGGATCAGTTGTAAATCCCAAACCTGGCTGGGCCTTCAATAAAGGATTTCCCAACTCTTAAAGAAAGGTAACGTATGAGGCGTGAATTGGCCAAGATTGACTGGCAATTAATTCTAAAAGGGTTGACGGTGGATATGCAATGGAAGACATTTAAAGACATTTAAAGACTGCATGGATGAACTACAAAAATTGTTCATCCCAGTTTGGCAAAAGAATAAATCAGGGAAGGTAGTGCATCCGTGGATAACAAGGGAAATCAGGGATAGTATCAAAGCGAAGGATGATGCGTACAAATTAGCCAGAAAAAGCAGCATACTTTTTCTGGGAGAAATTCAGAGACCAGCAGAGGAGGACAAAGGGCTTAATTAGGAAAGGAAAAATAGATTATGAAAGAAAACTGGCAGGGAACATAAAAACTGACTGCAAGAGTTTTTATAGATATGTGAAAAGAAAGAGATTAGTTAAAACAAAAGTAGGTCCCTTGCAGTCAGAAACAGGTGAGTTGATCATGGGGAACAAGGATATGGCGGTCCAATTGAATAACTACTTTGGTTCTGTCTTCACTAAGGAAGACATAAATAATCTGCCGGAAATAGCAGGGGACCGCGGGTCAAAGGAGTTGGAGGAATTGAGTGAAATCCAGGTTAGCCAGGAAGTGGTGTTGGGTAAATTGAATGGATTAAAGGCCGATAAATCCCCAGGGCCAGATAGGCTGCATCCCAGAGTACTTAAGGAAGTAGCTCCAAAGATAGTGGATGCATTAGTAATAATCTTTCAAAACTCTTTAGATTCTGGAGTAGTTCCTGAGGATTGGCGGGTAGCAAACGTAACCCCACTTTTTAAGAAGGGAGGGAGAGAGAAAACGGGGAATTACAGACCAGTTAGTCTAACATCGGTAGTGGGGAAACTGCTAGAGTCAGTTATTAAAGATGGGATAGCAGCACATTTGGAAAGTGGTGAAATCATTGGACAAAGTCAGCATGGATTTACAAAAGGTAAATCATGTCTGACGAATCTTATAGAATTTTTCGAGGATGTAACTAGTAGCGTGGATAGGGGAGAACCAGTGGATGTGGTGTATCTGGACTTCCAGAAGGCTTTCGACAAGGTCCCACATAAGAGATTAGTATACAAACTTAAAGCACACGGCATTGGGGGTTCAGTATTGATGTGGATAGAGAACTGGCTGGCAAACAGGAAGCAAAGAGTAGGTGTAAACGGGTCCTTTTCACAATGGCAGGCAGTGACTAGTGGGGTACCGCAAGGCTCAGTGCTGGGATCCCAGCTATTTACAATATATATTAATGATCTGGATGAGGGAATTGAAGGCAATATCTCCAAGTTTGCGGATGACACTAAGCTGGGGGACAGTGTTAGCTGTGAAGAGGATGCTAGGAGACTGCAAGGTGACTTGGATAGGCTGGGTGAGTGGGCAAATGTTTGGCAGATGCAGTATAATGTGGATAAATGTGAGGTTATCCATTTTGGTGGCAAAAACAGGAAAGCAGACTATTATCTAAATGGTGGCCGACTAGGAAAAGGGGAGATGCAGCGAGACCTGGGTGTCATGGTACACCAGTCATTGAAAGTAGGCATGCAGGTGCAGCAAGCAGTGAAGAAAGCGAATGGTATGTTAGCTTTCATAGCAAAAGGATTTGAGTATAGGAGCAGGGAGGTTCTACTGCAGTTGTACAGGGTCTTGGTGAGACCACACCTGGAGTATTGCGTACAGTTTTGGTCTCCAAATCTGAGGAAGGACTATTGCCCTAGAGGGAGTGCAGAGAAGGTTCACCAGACTGATTCCTGGGATGTCAGGACTGTCTTATGAAGAAAGATTGGATAGACTTGGTTTATACTTTCTAGAATTTAGGAGATTGAGAGGGGATCTTATAGAAACTTACAAAATTCTTAAGGGGTTGGACAGGCTAGATGCAGGAAGATTGCTCCCGATGTTGGGGAAGTCCAGGACAAGGGGTCACAGCTTAAGGATAAGGGGGAAATCCTTTAAAACCGAGATGAGAAGAACTTTTTTCACACAGAGAGTGGTGAATCTCTGGAACTCTCTGCCACAGAGGGTAGTCGAGGCCAGTTCATTGGCTATATTTAAGAGGGAGTTAGATGTGGCCCTTGTGGCTAAGGGGATCAGAGGGTATGGAGAGAAGGCAGGTACGGGATACTGAGTTGGATGATCAGCCATGATCATATTGAATGGCGGTGCAGGCTCGAAGGGCCGAATGGCCTACTCCTGCACCTAATTTCTATGTTTCTATGTTTCTATGTTTCTATGCTGACTGTACTTAATTCATTCATTCTTTTTTCCATTCTCTTCCAAATGGGAGGTAAATCCTATTGTGATAAATCTTTTCCGTAGCTTCATGAGGCTCACCAGATGAAAATATCCTAGATTCCCTTCTTAAATAAAGGAACAACATTACCTACTTTCCAGTCCTCTGGGTCCTCGCCTGTGGCTAGAGAAGACACAAAGATCTTTGTCAAAGCTTTCTTCTCTTACTACTCTCAATAACCTGGGATAGATCCCGTCAGGACCTCGGGATTTCTCCACTTTAATGCTTTTCAAGTGTCCTAACATCTCCTCCATCTTAATTTCAAACTGTCCTTGCATATTGGTATGGTGTATGAAACCCAACTTCAGCTGTCAACAGCCATTCCATAACTGGCAACATCGACTTGTCTCTGTCCAAGTGTACCGCACGGTGTCTATGCCACAAGAACCTCACAAATCTAGAGTAAGTGATTTTGTGATCTGCGCAAGGAAACAGCCAAACTGGATCGGATGGTACTGCAGATCGGAAACATGTCATCTGGTTTCTAGGCAACAGTACCTTAAAACACGGCAACTTCCATGTTGTTATTTGCATCATATGATCACTGCCTGCTTGTCTCATTGCTGGAAATATTAAAATATTTTGCTGCATTTGATGAGTGGCGACATGTTACAAATATGGGTCTCAAATTATTGGAACTAAATTCATGGCTTGGCATCGCCTTCTCTTTTGTGTTGCATAGCAACCTACAGGCTGCAGTTACACTGTGCACTTGTTTCATATCATTATTTTAGAGAGAACTGTGGGTTTCGAAAATCATAACAATGGTGCTCGCTTTAATCTTTGGGCTTTAGCGTCTGAAAAAAGGTTTTAGAAATTATACACACAGAAGTCACTCATGATGTACTGTGGAAATAGTTTCAAGTATTAGAATTTGTTGTAATTTAATGAGAGTTTAACATGATAAAATTATTAAAAGGCATGGAAAAATGAATTAGAATTATTGATAACACGAATGCAGGAGGGGTTAATGGAGGTGAGGTTCGATCATCTGCAGAAGATAAACCTAGCAGGTAGAGCTGACGTGTGTAAATAAAGCACAAGGGAGCATTGGAAGACTAAATAATATTTATTTAAGCACAGAGTCCCACTAGTCTGCACATGAACTTGAGCATTGAGGAGCAAATGGAAATACGATGTGTTGCAATGGTTGAAGAAAGGACATGAATGGCAACAACACTCCCAGTTGGAGAAACATTGGGTGTGATGGGAGATGCAGAAGAGGAGGGAGCATTGCATTATTGATGAAGGAGACCATCACTGCAGGAATGTGGGAGGATGTCCCAGAAGGCTCTACATATGAAGCTATACAGACAGACTATATGATTAAAAGAGCTACAATCACTTTGCTGGGATTATACTGCAGGCCTCACATCAGCTTGTGGGCGATCAAAGAGCAGATTTGTAGGCAAGATGTGCAAGAGGAATAGGGTTGCAGTAATAGAGAATTTAGAGCCAAACAACCTGAAGACTGGTCCATCGGCCCATCTCGTACCTGTGGACTAATATCCCCCATCTAAGCCATTCTCATTTGTAAGATTAGGTTTATTATTATCAAGTGTACCGCGGGACAGTGAAAAGCTTTATTTTGAATGCTATTCAATCAAATCAGATCATACTATATATAAATGCAATCGTCAAACAAGTACAACAGGTAGATCAAAGGGAAATGCCGTGCAGAATATAGTTTGCAGCACTGCATCACACCAGTTCCAAAGTCCAACATCTGCAATCATAGAAAGGCGAATTGGACAGCACCCGTGCTTATGGAAAGTCAATCTTCAGAAGATTGATAACAAAAGGTAAGAAGCTGTTCCTGAGTCTGGAGGTACCTAGTTTCAAGCTTCAGCGTTTTCTGCCTGATGGGAGTGGGATAAAGAAGGAATGACCAGGGTGGGACAAGTTTTTGATTATGTTGGCTGATTTTCCAAGGCAGCGTGAAGTGTAGATAGAGTTAGTGGCGGGGAGCCTAGTCTTTCTGATGGACTGGGCTACATCCACAACTCTCTTCAATTTCTTGCAGTCCTGCACAAAGCTGTTCCCAAACCAAGCTGTGATGCAACACGACACGAGGAAACTGAGTGTAATGGTGTGTGGTTGTTTTTCATAATGGAGGCCGATGTCTAGTGGTGTGCCTCAGGGAGCCGTACAGGGGCCATTGCTGTTGGTTTACATCAACAATTTGGATGAGAATGTACAAGGGAAGGCACGATTAGTAAGTTTACAGATGACATGAAAGTGGGTGGCATCGTACATAGCGACAATAGTTATCAAAAATGGCAGCAGGATCTTGATCAGTTGGACAGGTGGGCTGAGGAATGGTGAACGGAATTTAATACAGATAAATGCAAGGTGTTATACTTTGGGAAGTCAAATCAGGGCAGGACCTTCCAAGTGATTGGCAGGGTTTTGGGGAACATTGTGTAACAGAGGGATCTAGGAGTACCTACATCATTGAAAGTGAATGATGCTGTTAACCATTTCCTCTTCAGCGTTTGCACTTAATGAGCACAGGTAAGTTTCAATTGGCGAAGCTGAAAGCACTTAGCATCTTGGAGTGACTGCTCCTAGTGGGTGTACAAGAGGAAGGTAAACACTAGCAGAGTTGTTGTTTTGGGTGAGGCCATGTGGAGGCGCACATGCCTTGTGGAGGGTAAGCGCAAGTCTCTAGCTCGAGTCTTTGGCATAGAGGGCGATGGCAGGATAAGGTACGGTCTGTGTTTTTCTATCTTTCATATATCTTCCTTTGACTAGAACAATAGAGATGGCAGTTAGGGCAATGGTATGCTGCTCCTACAGGATGTGGGAAGTCAGGGAGACTCCCAGCGTCCCTGAGTGTACCTGTGGGAGGTGCGTCCAGCTGCAACTCCTTACAGACCGCATTAGTGAACAGGAGCTGCAGCTTGTCAACCTCAGGATCATTCGGGAGATTGAGGATGTCATAGTTATTGTGAGGTGCTCACAGCAAGGGTACTGCCAGAAAGTAGATGGGTGACCACCAAGAAATGGAGTAGCCAGTCAGTGCAGGAATCCCTGGCCATTCCCCACAACAACAGGAATGCCTCTTTGGATACCGCAGGGGACATGGGGGTGTGACATGGCAAGAGAGAGCAGCAGTCAGATCTGAGGCACATTACGCAAAGGTGAAGTCAGGGAGAGCATTAGTGATTGGAGACTCATTAGCTTGGGGGACAGACAGGAGAGTCTGTGGCAGCAAACAAGAATCCAGGACCGTGCCAGGGTCCAGGATGTCTCAGTTTGGCCGTAGAATATTCTCAAGGAGGAGGGTAAACAGCAGGTCATCTTGTATGTTGGACCAAATGCCATAGGTTGGAAAAGGGATGAGGTCCTGCAGAGTGAATAGTGAGTTAGGCAAAATGTCCAAAAGCAGAACCTCAAGGTTAGTATACTCAGGATGCTCCTGGTGCCACGTGCTAGTGAGGGTAAGAACAGAAAGATAGGAAAGGTGAATGCATGACTGAGGGATGGTGCAGGAGGCAGGGATTTAGATTTTTAGCTCATTAGGATCTCTTCTTGGCAGAAGTGACCTGTACAAGAGGAACGGGATGCATTTGGAGGGGAACCGATATCCTAGCAGGCAAGTTTGCTTGTGCTACTCGGGAGGGTTTAAACTAGATTGGCAAGAGGATGTGATCCAATACAGAAGTGGCTACTCGGGAGGGTTTAAACTAGATTGGCAAGAGGATGTGATCCAATACAGAAGTGAGATAGGTGTGAGGCTGGAAATAAGTACAGAAGGCAATGAAAGCAAGTTTAGTTGACAGGTTAGGCAGGTGCATGGCAAGGAGCAAGGAAGGACTGTTGGCTTAAATTGCCATTTTTTCAATGCAAGATGCCTGGCAGGTAAGGCAGATGAACTGAGGGCACGGATAGCTTCTGCAAAGTAGGCTCCTCTGGAAGGTTAGATCAGGCAAGACTATGTGACCAATACTAACATAGGTGACCTGTCATTGTCCCATGCTGGTTGTAGGGCCTTGGGATTTGCAGATTGGGTGCTGTTTTTTCCTACATCCCCACAGTGTCAGCACTTCACAAAGTACCCTGGGACATCCCGGTATGAAAGGCCTCAAAAGATGCATTTTCTACATCATTCGACCAACTCTTCATTCTCACTCTGTCCCTCCACCTTTCTCCCTTCTCTGTCTCCCCTCAGCTCTCTATCCCCACCTAACCCACTCTCTTTCCTTCTCCACCTTTCTCCATATCTCTCTTTTCTCTCGCTTCTCTCCTTCTCTCCCTTCAACATTCTATCTCTCTCCATTCAACCATCTCCCTCTCAGTACACAACTCCTTTTTCTCTACTTCCTGCTCTCTCTTAATGTCCTTGTCTCCCTATCCCATCTCCTCTCTTCCCTCTTTCGTTCTCCTCCTTCTCCCCTTTCTATCCCCACTCTCCCTACCTTGCACGCTCCCTCCCTGTCTCCTTCCATCTCCGTCCGCTTCCTTCCCCCTCCTTCCCTCCAACTTTCCTTCTCTCCACTTATTTCCTTCCTCCTGTCCCTTTCACTCTCTCGCCACCTCTCCCCCACTCACTCTCCTATCATTCTCCCTCACTCTCTCCCTAGTTCTGAAGTTGGTCCCACGTCCTCACACTCATGGCCTAGGTTAAGGATGGCCCACCGTCGTGATAATGATAATAGCTCATTAAAGGAGATGTCTTGATAGTCTGCATTACGGTCCAGGAGGTGTGGGATGTCCTAATACATTTGAAAGTAGATTAATCTCCCAGGCATGATCAGATATATCCAAGGACACTGAGAAGTGAGAGAAGAAATTACTGGAGTCCAGGCTGAAATATGTTTACCTTAGTGTTTAGAGATACAGAATGGAAACAGGCGCTTACTGATCATCTCGATGCTTATTCCATAGTCATAAAGCTCTTGAATCATCTAGAACTCACTGTCCGAGATGATGGTGAAGATACATTTATGAGGTATCTGGACCAGAACTTGAATCATTAAGACTTGATGGGTTACGGACCAAGTGCTGAGGTATGGGATCAGTACAGGCAGGATTTAATGGTTGGTATGAACATGGTAGGTCAAAAATAGTACTATAGAGCCATTTCCACACTGAATCTCTGAACATAAATCACTCTCAGTGCTAGAGTGGTCTTGATACGAATGGCTGCAAAATGTGCTCTGGATTGTTTGTCTGTACATCAATTTTCATAAATATTTTTAGAAGGTATTCATAAAACAAACCTCATACTCCATTTTGTCAAAATGACTGAGCATTATAATGAGATAAGAAATATGTTTTCATGTTATTCCTCTCAAGTATTGCCAACATTATGAAACAGTGACAAAGAATGGAGCACCTGCATCTCCAGCTGCTGACACCTCGCTGACTTAAAGAGATCCGTACAGTGGGGAAAGAGCAAAGATAAATATATCTTCTGTTTTCCTTGCGCGACAGGAAGATGAACAGTGATACACATGCAATGAGTAACTATTGTTTAAGTAGAGGAAATGACAGATGATGTATTTCATTGCCAACAGAGTTATATACAGTATAGAAAATAATCAGTGTATAAAAGAAAGATATTAGAAAGATCAGCATGATACTGAGCAGAGGAATCTGTAAGACACAGAGAATCCCCACAAGAAAGTGGTGAGAATGTGTGAGAAGGCTGATGACAGAAATATCGGGAAAACAATGTAAAAGGTTTACTCAAGATTCCAAACTTTTACAGAAGAAGGTTTCATGACCATTTACATCTGCTTGTAACAATAAGTACATTCCATATTTAAAAAAATATATTGTTATTGGATTATTAAAGTGTCCAATAAGAAGTGGAACTCTGCATATCCAAGGGTCATTCATCTGCTGTGGTGACAGGTAACTCGAATGGAAATTAGACCATCTGCTCCTGTCAGACCACTTTCTACATCACTTGCAAGACAATGCTCAACCCATGGAGGTGGTACAAAGTACAGGAATAGGCACATCATCAGTGAGGTACACCCCAGTGTGTACGTGGTGAGGAATACTGGCAGAAGAGGAGGGCACACCAGCGGGTACATGGAGGGGAGCTGGCAGGAGTAGATTCACGTGGGTGCACAGTGATGAAAACAGGCAGCAGCAGGTACATCGAACAGATTTACATTAACGAAGTGGAACCACAGGAGGTTTCTTAATAAGCAGGGTAGCTGTACAGCCAGAGCTGTTCTGAAATTCAATTAGTTGTTAATAGCCAGGTTCAGGATAAAGTTCCCATTATTATTTAAAAAATAGATAAAGGAAAAGGCCGGCACAGAAAGATCAATGGTGATACAAAGCACAGATACATAAATAACATGCCACACATCCCCCTTTCATCCTCTGACAGAGCTCCTTCCATTTTACTGACTGATGAATGTATTTATCATCTTTCAGCATGTGTAAATTGGATTAAAATATTCTTGATAAATACACAACTACAGAAAGCCAATAGGAAATAGTTGAATTAACCAGCAGTTGGCTATATTTTTCATTAGCAGGAAGCAGTTATTCTGCTCAGACTTCCATGTCTTTACTGGACAGAGTTGCTTTATTTTTAACTGCATTTCAGTACATTACTGGGGTGGGAGATTGCAACCTTCACGTGGTCCACCCTGTTTTGATGAATGCAATCAACCTGGCGTGCACAAACAGAAGATCAAACAGAACAAGTTGTCTTACAACTTTAGGCTGTGCACGTCATACGCAAGAAGAAGAAGTACATTACTTTAACCAGGCAATAGGCCAGATAACTGAAGTCTGAGCAAAGAACCTATGTGTAGGAAGGAACTGCAGATGCTGGTTTACATTGAAACTTAGCAGGACAGGCAACATCTCTGAAAAGAAGGAATGGATGACATTTCGGGTCGAGACCCTTCTAAGAAGGGTCTCAACCTGAAACCTCACTTGTTCCTTCTCTCTAAAGATGCTGCCTGTCCCGCTGAGTTACTCCAGCATTTTGTGTCTATCAAAGAACCCATGGGTTAATAATGAAGAAGTAATAGTTAATTCTAACCATTACTCAATCTAAACTCATGCTAGAGACTTATTAACAGATCAGGCAGCAAAGGAAGTCACAAGCAAAATACGAAATCTAAAACTGCAAAAGAGAAATAGGAGACTGCAGATGGCGGAATCTTGAGCAAAAAAAAATGTTGGAGGAACTCAGCGAGTCTGGCAACATCTATGGAGAGAAATGGACAGAGAATGTTTCAGGTGGCACCTTTCTTCAGACTGATGGAGAAGGAAGGAGAAAAACTGGTAAAGAGAGTGAGGGTGAGGCAACATTTGGCAAGTGGTAGGTGGATATAGGTGGTGACAGTGAAATCAATGTGGGGAATACTAACACAATGGGAAGACACAATTTGAGATCAAGAAGGAGATGGTGTTGGGGCTCTTGAAGAGCTGGTGGATAAATCCAATCTCTCGTTATAACTCTTGCCCTCCAGTCTAGTGACTCTTTTCTGCACCCACTCAATTGTAATCGCAACCTTCCTATAGCAAGACAACTAGAACTGCACACTATGCTCCAGCTGCAGCCTTATTGACAATGTGTACAATTGTAACTCGGTGAGCTAAACCGATGCCAATAAAGGCAAGCATAGCAAATGCCTCTTCAACAATCTATGTCACCACTTTCAGAGAACTATGTACTTGTATCGCAACAAGGGCAGAGTCCCCCTAGTCATCGCAACAAGGGCAGAGTCCCCCTAGTCCTCACCTTTCACCCCACCAGCCGTCACATACAACAAGTAATCCTCCGTCAGTTTCGCCACCTCCAACGTGACCCCACCACTCGCCACATCTTCCCATCTCCCCCCATGTCTGCCTTCCGCAAAGACCGCTCCCTCCGCAACTCCCTTGTCAATTCTTCCCTTTCCTCCCGTGCCACCCCCTCCCCGGGCACTTTCCGTTGCAACCGCAAGAAATGCAACACCTGTCCCTTTACCTCCCCTCTCGACTCCATTCAAGGACCCAAGCAGTCGTTCCAGGTGCGACAGAGGTTCACCTGTATCTCCTCCAACCTCATCTACTGCATCCACTACTCTAGATGTCAGCTGATCTACATCGGTGCGACTAAGCGGAGGTTGGGCGATCGTTTCGCCGAACACCTCCGCTCGGTCCGCAAGAACCTACCTGACCTCCTGGTGGCTCAGCACATCAACTCCCCCTCCCATTCCGAATCCAACCTTTCTGTCCTGGGCCTCCTCCTTGGCCAGAGTGAGCACCACCGGAAATTGGAGGAGCAGCACCTCATATTCCGCTTGGGCAGTTTGCACCCTAGCGGCATAAACATTGACTTCTCCAATCTCCGGTAGCCCTTGCTGTCTCCTCCCCTTCTCAGCTCTCCCTCAGCCCTCGGGCTCCTTCTCTTCCTTTCACCTTTCTTCTCCCCCCCCCCCCCCTACATCAGTCTGAAGAAGGTTTTCGGCCCGAAACGTTGCCTATTTCCTTCGCTCCATAGATGCTGTCCTGGGTCTCCTCCATTGCCAGAGTGAGCAACACCAGAAATTGGAGGAACAGCACCTCATATTCCGCTTGGGGAGTCTGCATCCTGCGGGCATGAACATTGAATTCTCCCAATTTTGTTAGCCCATGCTGTCTCCTCCCCTTCCTCAGCCCTCGGGCTGTCTCCTCCCATCCCTCAGCCCTTGGGCTCCTCCTCCTCCTTTTTCCTTCCTTCTCCCCGCCATTCCCTATCAGTCTGAAGAAGGATTTTGTCCCGAAACGTTGCCTATTTCCTTCGCTCCATAGATGCTGCTGCACCCGCTGAGTTTCTCCAGCATTTTTGTGTACCTATGTACTTGTATCTCCAGGTACCTTCTCCTCATAACCCCTGACACACATACTAATCAAGAATCCATCTATCTCTGCCTTAAACATAACCATTGACTTGGCATCCACAACCTTCTGTGGTAATGAATTCCACAGATTCACCAGCATCAGTCTAAAGAAATTCCTCCTCATCACCTTGCTAAAGGAACGTCCTTTTATTCTGAGGCTGTGACCTCTTGTCCTCGACTCTCCCACTATTGGAAACATCCTCTCAACATCCACTCTATCCAAGCCTTTCACTATTCGGGAAGTTTCAATGAGGTTCACCCTCATCTATCTAAACGCCAGCAAGTAGAGATTCGGCCCTGTCAAACATTCATCATATGTTAATCGACTCATTCCTGGGATCATTCTCGTAAACCTAGTCATGGAGTTATAGAGTCATGGAGTGATACAGTGTGGAACCAGGCCCTTCGGCCCAACTTGCCTACACCGGCCAACATGTCCCAGCTACACTAGTCTCACCTGCCAGCATTTGGTCCTGATCCCTCCAAACCTGACCTATCCATGTACCTGTCTAACTACGTCTTAAATGTTGGGATAGTCCCTGCCTCAACTACCTCATTTGGCAGCTTGTTTCATACATCCATCACCCTTTGTGTGAAAAAGTTACCCCTCAGATTCATATTAATTCTTTTCCCCTTCACCTTAAACCTATGAACTCTGGTCCTCGATTCACCTACTCTGGGCAATAGACACTGTGCATCTACCCGATCTATTCCTCTCATGATCTTATGCACCTCTATAAGACCATCCTCCTGTGCTCCAAGGAATAGAGTCCCAGCCTACTCAAACTCAGACCCTCTAATCCTGGCAACACCCTTGTAAATCTTCTCTGTACCCTTTCGAGCTTGACAACATCTTTCCTATAACAGGTTGCCCAGAACTGAATATAATACTGTAAATGTGGCCTCACCAACATCTTATGCACCTGCAATATGAACTCCCAACTTCTATGTTCAATAGTCTGGCTGATGAAGGCCAGTGTGCCAAAAACCTTTTTAACCACTTAGACAAGACGATAAGGATTCTGGGGATGAGTGGAGACCAAGATCAGAGCAGCCATGGATCTATTGAAAGGTGGGGCAGGTATGAAACACCATAGAAACATAGAAACATAGAAAATAGGTGCAGGAGTAGGCCATTCGGCCCTTCGAGCCTGCACCGCCATTCGATATGATTATGGCTGATCATCCAACTCAGTATCCAATCCCTGCCTTCTCTCCATACCCCCTGATCCTTTTAGCCACAAGGGCCACATCCAACTCCCTCTTAAATATAGCTAATGAACTGGCCTCAACTACCTTCTGTGGCAGAGAATTCCACAGATTCACCACTCTCTGTGTAAAAAATGATTTTCTCATCTCGGTCCTAAAAGACTTCCCTCTTATCCTTAAACTGTGACCCTTAGTTCTGGAATTCCCCAACATCAGGTATAATCTTCCTGCATCTAGCCTGTCCAATCCCTTAAGAATTTTGTAAGTTTCTATAAGATCCCCCCTCAACCTTCTAAATTCTAGCGTGTACAAGCCAAGTCTATCCAGTCTTTCTTCATATGAAAGTCCTGCCATCCCAGGAATCAGTCAGGTGAACCTTCTCTGTACTCCCTCTATGGCAAGAATGTCTTTCCTCAGATTAGGAGACCAAAACTGTACGCAATACTCCAGGTGTGGTCTCACCAAGACCCTGTACAACTGCAGTAGAACCTCCCTGCTCTTATACTCAAATCCTTTTGACTAACTCAGGTCAGACATGTAATGGAATGCCCTTGCTCCAACAAAGCAGCCTTTAACAGCACTGCACCCACTATGCTGAACCTTACTTCATCACCACTAATGCACAGTGGCTGCCATGTGTATCATCTACAAAACACAGCAGTTACTCACTCAGGCTATTCCATCAGAACCTATCAAATCCCCCACCTCACCCACCAAGAAAGACACGGCAGCAAGTTAATGGGAATACTCTAAGTAAACTCACCTCCATTACTTACAACCTTCATCATTGGCCTCCAGGCCTGGAACTCCCTCCCCAGCAGTACAGTTGGAGAATCTTCACCAGAATTGCAGTGGTTCGAGAAGGCACCTTACCATCACTTTGTAAAGTTCATGGCGGATGGGCAATAAACACAGTCCTTCCCAGTGATACCCACCAGATAAACGAAGACTAAGAAATTCTAATGTTCCTTTGCATTTCAAATTCTTCCTGACACTAACAAAATCAAAGATTTTAGTCACAATTTGGAAGGTAAATGGTTTTGCATTACTGGGGATCCAGTATTTTGAGAGCAATAATATTCAAAATATCAGTGCTGCAATCTGCTCTATGAGGAAGATCTTGTTTTGGTTACCATGGAAACAATTTTCCCCATAAGTATCCTCCTTTTAGTAGCCTTGCCTGGAACAAAATATAATGAATGCAATATATGTGTGAATTGCAAAAGAAGCTTCTAAATATACAAATGTTTTCTATTGACATCAACATCTTTCCCCTCTTCTCCAACCTCCTTAGGAAAGCCATAAAATTAAGTGTTAATAATAAATATCTTCATGTGTTTGATATTTACTGCTGTTTCTGTGTTTACATCAGCACTTTATGTTGAAGATGGCTGACATTACAATTTTTTTCAAAGAAATTGAGTTTAACAGTTGCTGGCCGATGTTGTTAAGTTGGAAAGAGTGCAGAGAAGATTTACAAAGACATTCCCAGGACTTGAGTTACAGGAAGAGGTTGGGCAGGCTAAGACTTTATTATTTGGAGAACAGGTGGATGAGGGGTGATATTATGGAGGTGTAAGGATCATAAGGGGAATAGATACGGTAGATGCACAGAGTTTTTGTTACCTAGTGCAGGGGGATCACAAATGAGAGGACGTAGGTTTAAGGTGAGAGGAGAAAGATTTAATAGGAACCTAAGGGGGGATCTTTTTCTGTACAGAGTGGTAGGTATATGGATGAGCTGTCAAATGAGGTATTTGAGGCAGGTGCTATAACAACATTTAAACGACATTTGAACAGGTACATTGGTAGGAAAGGTCAATAGGAATATTTGCCAAACACAGGCAAGTGGGACTAGTGTAGATAGGGCATCTTGGTCGGCATGGGGAAGTTGGGCCAAAGTGCCTGTTTTCATGTTGTATGACTGTGACATTTCTTTCTTTTTTAAAAAAAATGTTTTTAATTAGAAGCAGTGTACAAAAGTATAAACCGCGGCATATGACATAATACATTTATTGTACAGCTTCAATTTTAATTTTAGCAAAGATGAAATAGAAAAAGAGAGAAAGAGCAAGAAAGAAAGAAAATGAAAGAAAATGTGAATGTGTAAGAATAGAATCCCTAAACTACCAAATGAGTGTAGTCGAAGAGTGAGTAAGTAAAAGAAATAGGAAAAACAAAGAAATAAAAAGACAAAAATGGAAAACAAAGCAAAAAGTGTGGATATACCTGCTTCATTTCTCTCCCCACCATTTCTAAAGCTGTTGCCAACTGTGTGTCTTTCCCAGGGCAACCACTTCAATGCAGTTGTCAGTAGCACATTAGTAATATAATCTCTCTTTAACTATGTTTACGAGAACTAAGTTTCACTCTTTCACTCTTCCACTCTTCCACAAAAATGGGTCATTTTGCAGATAAAACGTCCATTAGCCCGAAGAGCTATATCTAACTCTCTCTTGAAAACAACCAGTGATTTGGCCTCCACTGCCTTCTGTGGCAGAGACCTCACCTCTCAGCATATTCATTGACACAAACATTAAAGCACTCAGAAGAATTCCAAAATCTCAAAACCACCCAGTCAACCCTTATTCAGAGGTCATGTTCCCTGTTCAAGGTTCCCATATTAAAGAATCACCTCCCATAGCATCCAGTAGCAACAGCCATTTGGCCTATTTTGTTGAGACTCGCTAAATCCAGCCCCGTGCTCCTGGAACAGAACCCAACAGATAATGATCCAGAGAGAACATTGAAAAATGATCACCAAAGTACTTGTTTAACTGTTTTGCCATTTCCTTGTTTCCCAATATAAATTCACCTGTCTCTGACTGTAAGGGACCTACATTCGTCTTCACTAATCTTTTCCTTTTTACATACCTAAAGAAACTTTTACAGTCAGTTTTTATATTCCCCGCAAGCTTTCTTTCATGCTCTTTTTCCTCCTCTTAATTAAACCCTTTGTCCTCTTCTGTTGAGTCCTAAATTTCTCCCAGTCCTCTGGCTCGCCGCTTCTTCTGGCCAATTTATATGCCTCTTCCTTGGCTTTAACACTATCCTTGACTTCCCTCGTCAGCCACGGTTGAGCCGCCTTCCCAGTTTTATTTTTTCGCCAGAGAGGGATGAACAATTTTGGGAGTTCATCCATGCGAGCTTTAAATCTTCGCCATTGCATCGCCACTGTCAACTCTAAGTATCATTTGCCAGTCTATCCGAGCCAATTCACGTCTCATACCTTAAAAGTCTCCTTTATTCAAGTTCAGGCCCCTAGTCTCTGAATTAACCGTGTCACTTTCCATCCTAATGCAGAATTCCACCATGTTATGATCACTGTTGTCCAAGGGGCCTTACACAACAAGTTCGCTAACTAATTCTTCCTCATTACACAATACCCAATCTAGGATGGCCTGTTTAGCTCCCAGTCTTGGTCACCCTGGAGCCATGTCTCCGTAATTCCATCTATATCATATCCCTTAACTGCATTCAATTCATCCACCTTATTTCGAATGCTCCTCGCATTAAGGCACAAAGCTTTCAGATTAGTTTTTCTTTATCTCCCTTCTACCTTTTGCTTCTGTCCTCCTTTTATGGCCCTCTGTCTCCTTGCATTGGGTCCCACCCCTCTGCCCTCCACGTTGTTGACTCCAACCGCCCACATTTTAGTTTAAACCCACCCGTGTAACACTAGCAAACTTGCCAGCCAGCGGGAGATCGAGGATCAGACATGTAAACAGATTATGGAAGGATGCAAGAACCACAGGGCTGTTGTATTGGGTGACTTTAACTTCCCCAATATTGACTGGTAGGGAAACTATTTGAGAGAATTATTTGAGATAAGATTTATTCCTATTTGGAAGCGAATGGACCAATTAGGGATAGTTCGTGGTAGGTCGTGTCTCACTAACTTGATTGAGTCTTTTGAGGAGGTGACAAAGGAGATTGATGAAGGTAGGGCGGTGGATGTTGTTTACATAGATTTTAGTTAGGCATTTGATAAGGTCCTTCAAGGTGGGCTGATCCAGAAAATTAAGGTGTATGGGACTCATGATGACTAGGTCGTATGGATTTAGAAATGGCTTATTCATAGATGCCAGAGGGTTATGGTGGAAGGTAGATATTCTGGCTCGAGGTCTGTGACCTTTGGACTTCTGCAGGGATCTGTGCTGGGACCTCTGCAGTTTGTGATATATATACATGACCTAGATGTTAATGTAGATGAGTTAGTGAGTAAGTTTGCTGACAACACTAAGGTTGGAAGAGTTGCAGACAGTGAGGAATGCTGTCAGAAGAATATCTGTGTGATATAGGCCAGCTGCAGAAATGGACAAAGCAATGGCAGATGGAGTTAAATCTGAGCAAGTGTGAGGTGATGCACTTAAGGAGGTTGAATGTAAGGAAAGAGTATATAATTAATGGCAAGACCCTTAACAGCATTGATGTGCAGAGGGATCTTGGAGTCCAAATTCACAGATCATTGAAGGTGGCAGCACAAGTAGATAGGGTGGTTAAGAAGGGTATGGTATGATTGCCTTCATTGCTAGGTTCATTGAATATAAGAGTCAGGAAGACATAATGCAGCTCCAAAGGACTTTGTTTAGGCTGCATTTGTAGTATTGCAGGCTGTTCTGGTCACTGCATTACAGGAAAGATGTGGAGGCTTCAGAGAGGGTGTATAGGAGGTTTACCAGAATGCTGCCTGGTTTAGAGGGTTTCAGCACAGGGAGAGGTTGGTTAGACTTGGATTGTTTTCTGTGAAGTGTCAGAGGTTTAGAGGAGACTTGATATAAGTATATAAAATTATGAGAGGCATAGATAGGGTGACAGTCAGAACCTTTTCCCATGGTGGAAAATACCTAGAGGGTATAGCTATAAAGTGAGAGGCGGGAAATTTAATGGAGATGTATTTTTTTACACAAAAAGGGGTGGGGGCTGGAATGTATTGTCGGGGGTGTTGATGGAGGCAGATACGATAGTGGCGTTGGAGCTTTTGTATGGACACATGGAAGTGCAGGGAATAGAGAGATATGGATCATGTACAGGCAGATGAGATCAATTTAACTTGGCATCATGTTTGGCACAAACATTGTGGGCCAAAGGGCCTGTTCTTGTGCTGTACTGTTCTATGTTCTAACACACCTGTACTCATGGTTCTTTTCTCCCTCATGAAGAAACTGAATTAAAGGTTAATCCACATTTTGTAAAGGACACAATTGACTTGGGTCAGTTTGGGCTGGGTCTGACACAGGACTTCACCCTGGGTCAGAGGGTCTCATCAAGGGCTGGAACAAAGAACTCTCAGCTGGCCCCTTCGTTCTCACTGAGGAAATGCAACATTCTCCGCTCTCTCAGATTGACACCATTCAGTGTATGGTCATCCCTGCATTTTGGCAACAGCAACAAACATCATATCTGATTGTTTTCACATTGATATTTGTGGAAATTGTCTCCGGTTAAATCAAGGTGTTCATTCATTGATGTCACAGCCTCAGTTGAACTGCTTATTTAACACTGGCATCTGAAGAACCTTCCTCTTGGACTGACCAATATAAACACATACTTTCCATCTTCAATAGCACAACCAAATTTGTCCATTGGACTGGTGCATGCCTTCAAATGTCTTAATTAAAGATCCCACTTGAAGCCACATAACAATGTTCAAATTGCAATAATATAATTTGGTGCCTGAACAATTGGGATGTTTTGATCTGTTTTCCTGCAATCTTTGCTCAGACTTTTTCAACATTGCATTTACTGGAGTAAAAATGTCTAAAAGTCATAAGGTGCTGGAGTAACTCAGTGCACATCCTCCCACGTGACAGTGTGGGTTTCCCCTGATGCTCAGGTTTCTTCCACATCACAAAGTTATGCTCATAGGTTAATTTCCGTAGACCTGGTGAAACAGCTGAAGTTTCCACAGCACATTGCCACGACCACCCTGAGGCCAGATATCCTCCTGCTCTCAGAGGCGACCAAAAACATCGTCTTGTTGGAACTGACAGTGCCGTGGGAGGACCGTCTGGAGGAGGCCCACGAGAGGAAGATGGCCAAGTATGAAGAGCTGGCCATAGACTGCCGTAAGCAGGGCTGGAAGGCAAGGTGTATGCCCATCGAGGTTGGCTGCAGAGGTTTTGCAGGGCAATCGCTCTACAAAACCTTGAATGCACTGGGCATCAACGGAGTGGCAAGGAGAAGGGCCATCAAGAACACCACAGAGGCAGCGGAGAAGGCATCAAGATGGCTCTGGATCAGGAGAGGAGGTCCATGGGGAGGAGCGAATGCCACCTGAACACAAGTCGTGGTCTGATCAACCACGGCTGGGTCGCCTGGGTGAGGGTGTCTGATGTTGAAAGACCCGAAACACTCAATGACCCTAGGTTACATCACTGATGATGTGTTCAGGAGCATCTATCGATGTATTTGTATCAATCAATCAGCCCCTGGGGTCAGTGATACATCACTGATGATGTGTTCAGGAGCATCTATCGATGTATTTGTATCAATCAATCAGCCCCTGGGGTCAGTGAACGGCAAAATAGATGGGGAGTTGCTGGGTTTATGGGAGGAAGTATGTTCTAGGGCTAAAGGAAAACATGGAGAGGGTGAACGGGATTGATGGGAGCTGTTGTGGATCCGATGGGCTGACTGGCTTTCCGTGTTTGGCCCCCAATATGGATGGGTGTTCATTGGTCAGCATTAGTGTTTTCCACCATTCAGAAGAAGAAGGCACGGAAGGGATGCGGACGGGAGGTTTTACTCTGCTGGCAAGAAAGCTGCCCTTGGAACTCAGGCAAGACAGAAAACGTGGGTGATGCAAACAGCTGCCTGCAAGGGAATGCATTTTCTTTGCCTAAACAAGCTTTTGTCCTAGCTTGCCTAATTGCCCCACACTAGCTCCACCCAGAAAAGTAATATCACCAGATGCAGATGCGGAGAGTCTGCTCAGCACACTGTCTACTCATCCTAATTTTGGATATTCTTTCAAAACAACGTGTAAATGGTACATAAAAGTAAACTGACAGCATATAATTATTGCACATATGCTCTTCAGATCGTGAGAAAATGTAAGACTTTAATTTAACCACTTGAAGCCACTTTCTCTAGTATATCATTCCAGAAATACTCAGGGTAGACAGCTAATGCAGATAATCCTTCTCCCCATGCCAACCAACACTCCCCCTTTGATCCATTCCACCCACCATCCCTCCCTCTTGTTCTACATTTCGCTCCTCATCTTCATTCCAAATCAGAATCCACCATCTGGTCCCTTTTGTCTTCCCCACCTCTCATCTCCAGCCACCTTCCCTCTGTCTGTTTCATCTGCCAAACAACCCTCCCACACCTCAATACATCGAAAACTGCCCGTTCTTGCCTCACCCCTTCCCCTCCCCTCTTCATGCAGAACCATAGTGGTAGGAGACATGTTAGTTAGGGTGATAGACCCAGGATGTCTCAGAGTGACTGGCTGCACAACATTCTCAAGGACAAGTCAAGAGTCTATTGGCAGCGGGGGGTGGGGGGGGGGGGGGGGGGGGGGGGTGATACAATGCAGGAGTGAGGCAGAAGAGAGGTTGGAAGTCAGTTTGGAGGTGATGAAATAAAGTACAGTGGATAGGATAAGCAGAAGCACAGCAGGGAGTGTGGAGGGACTGCAGAAATGAATGCATTTATTTTAATGTGAGGGGCCTGATGGGCAAAGCGGATTAACTCGGAGCGTAGATAGGTGCTGTCAGAGCAATTTACACGAGACATGAATGACTGTTAACTTCCTCTATATCCGCAATAACTTGTCAGACATGGAGAACTGTCAAGCAAACGACTTTTCTACAGATTCATAGCATGCAGCATTTTTATGTCATTTTTGAAAGCATAGATGTAAGGTCAGTCAAGTACACTTGTTTACAAGGTTAACAATTGTGTTAGAGCATTCTGTAATTTTTCCATCATAAGCAAGACATGCAGATGTTCAAGTTGTTGACCTAGTGGGCACCTTGAACCTGACTTGTTTAGCCTAGCACAGAAAGGCAACTTCACTCGAGTCAAGTTCGATTCCAACAGAAATAAGTGCTGCCCATGTTTAAGACAAAATGGAACAACAGCTCGGTTCTTCCCATGGTTCCCATAGTACGCACGCCTTGGACTGTAGCCATTACAGAAAGCTGGCTAAGAGAAGGACAGGACTGGAAGCTTAACGTTTCAGGGTAAAGGTGCTACAGGCAAGATAGAAGTGTGGGTAGAAGAGGAGGAGGTGTTGCTTTATTAATTAAGGAGAATGTCACAACAGTAGTCAGAGATGACATTACTGATGGCTCATCCAGTGAAGCTATGTGGGTGCAACTAAATAATTTTAAAAAGGATGATCACCTTGTTGGGAGCCTACTATGGGCCCCCAAATATTCAATGGGAATTACAAGAACAAATATGCCAGGAGATGGTAGGCAGCTGCAATACTAATAGGATTATCATAGCAAGGGATTTTAACTTTTCCATTATAAACAGGAGCTGCCATAGTGCTAAGGGCTTAGACGGGGTGGAATTTGTCAAATGTGTTCAGGAAAGTTTCCTCAGGCAGTATGTAGAGGGCCTTACAAGGTAAAGCTTGATCTACTCTTAGGGGATGGCAAGTGACTGAAGTGTCCATATGCAAGATTTTGGACAAACCACCACAGTTCTATTAGCTTTAAAATAGTTATGGATAAATACAGGGGGAGCATTAGTTAAAATTCAGAATTGGGGCAAGGCCAAATTTGACAGTAATAGATATAACTTTGCTCAAGTTGATTGGAGTAGGTTATTTGCAGGCAAAGATACAACCAGAAAGTGGGATGTTTTTTAAACTGCTCTGACAAGAGTACAGGGCTGGCAGGATCCTGTTGGAGCGAAGGAAAAGGCAGGCGGAAGTAAGGATGATGAGAGAAATTGAGGCTCTTTTAAGGAAAAAGGAAACATGGGACAGGAAGAGGCAGTGGAATCAAGCAATGCCCCTGGAGGAGTTGGAGATTCGTGAACTGAGGAGTCAAGAGTCAAGAGTGTTTTATTGAGCACATTTAATAAGGAAACCAGGAGGGCGAAAAGTGGACAGGAGATAGTCTGTCAGGTACAAGACTAATATTGGAGTGGAATAATATTGGAACTGGAACAGCAGCGAGATGACCTTGGGATTATCTGGGAGAATGAGAGCTTCTTAGATAGGGGTTAGAGTGAGGTAGTTGTGCCTAAAATAGAGGAAGAGAATAAGTGGGTGACATGAGGAAAGGGAGTAGTTAAAGGTGAGTAGCAGTCAGATCTGTAGCACTGAACCTTGCTCTGAGGGACAGTGGGGAAGGGTAATGTTGGGCAGAGCCATAGTGATAGGAGACTTCTTAGTTGGGTGGGGGAGGGAAAGATTCTAAGGCAATAATAGACTCCAAGATGGTCTGTTTCCTCCCTGGTGCCAGGGTCCAGGATATCCTAGAATGGCTGCATGATATTCTCAAGGAGGAGTGTTCGCAGCCAGAAGTTGGTGTACATGTCAGCACAAATGACATGGATGGGAAAAGGGTAGAGGTCCTGCAAAATGAACATGGGGAATTAGACAAAAGGTTCAAAAGCAGGACCTTCAGAGCAATGAACATGGGGTTACCTCTGCTGCCATATGCTAGTGATGGTAGGAACAGGAAAATAGGATACATGAATGCATGGCTGAGGAGTTGGTGCAGGGTTAGGAATTCAGATTTTTGGACCATGGGGATCCATTCTGGGGCAGAGGTGAGCTGCACAAGGGGGATGGGTTGCACCTGAACCAATATCATGACAAGTTGGTTTGCTAGTGCTGCACGAGTGGATTTAACCCAGTTTGACAGGGAGGTGGGATCCAAGGCAGGACTGAGGCTGGAAGTCCTTATGGAAGATGATGAAAGAAAGTTCAGTGAATAGGATAGGTTGGAGCACAGCAGGGAGCCAGGAGGAACTGCTGGATTGAATTGCATTGCATTCATTTTAATGCGAGAGGTCTAACAGGTAAGGTGGATGAACTCAGGGCATGGATAAGTACTATACTCTGGCCAAGAGAGAGACAGAACTGGCAGCTTAATGTTCCAGGGTACAATTCAATACAATACAATACAATACAATACAATACAATACATTACAATACAATTTATTTGTGTCATTTGAACCTCATTGAGGTTCAAACGAAATTTGGTTTCTGCAGTCATACATACAAGAAAAGAACCAAGACACAACACAATTTACACAAACATCCATCACAGTGAATCTCCTCCTCACTGTGATGTAAGGCAAAGTCTTATCTCTCCCCTGCACTCCTCATTCTCCTCCCGATGTCAGTCAAAGCCCCCGGCGGGCGATGGTAAGTGTCCCGCAGCCATTAAAGCCGTGCCGGGCGATGCAAGGCCGCGCTCCGGGTCTTGATGTTGGAGCCCCCGGCGGGCGCTAGCAAGTCTCGTGGCCATTTAAAGCCGCGCCAGGCGATGTAAGGCCCCGCTCCAGGTAATGTTCAACCCCGCAACTCGGGCGGGAGAAGTCGCCGTTGCGGAAGCCCCGAAAAGCAGTCTCCCAGCAGGGACCCGTGGGCTCCCGGTGTCACTGTCCACCAGACCTGCGGTTGGAGCCTCCGAATCCCTGGGGTCGGGTCGCAGCAGCGCGCCACCACCGCTCCTCCCGCTCCGAACTCGGCCAACTCCGCGATGGTGGGTAAGTCCGCAGCTCCGCGACTGGAGCCCCAGGTCGTTCCGGTTGGAGGCCGCTCCACGGTGCTAGGCCCCAACGACAACGGAGACCCGACAGGGAAAAGGTAGGGCTCTCTGTGCAGGGGAAAGATTTTATAAGTTTCCCCCACACACATATCCAGTTAAAAAAAAGCACTTTAAACTACATTCAAACGCGACAAAAAATAAAAAACCGACAGACAGACTGCAGAGGCCGCTGCAACGTGAGTCGCGCTGCCCACCCAGGGTACAGGTTCTACAGGAAAGTTAGAGGTGGGGGTAAAAGATGGGGGTGCTCCTTTATTGATTAAGGAGAATATCATGGCAGAATCCAATGAAGCAGAGGTGTGATGGTGGAAGGTTGTTTTTTCAGACTGGAGGCCTGTGACTAGTGGTTTGCATCAAGGATCGGTGCTCCGCCCATTGTTGTTTGGCATTTGTATTACTGATTTGAATGAGAGTGTAGAAACCATGATTAGTAAATATGCAGATAGTACTAAAGTGG
This sequence comes from Amblyraja radiata, assembly GCF_010909765.2. NCBI lineage: Eukaryota > Metazoa > Chordata > Chondrichthyes > Rajiformes > Rajidae > Amblyraja > Amblyraja radiata. The sequence goes on from NC_045977.1 coordinate 24,551,545, forward strand.
GTGATATTATAGATCCTGAAGATGATTATCAAACGCAGGATCTTGATCAGCAAGGGCATTGAGTATAAATGTTGGGTACAGAAGTTATGATACAGTTGTACAAGACATCGACGAGGCAATATTTGAAGTGTGTTCAATTTTGGTCATCCTGTTATAGGAACGTTGTTAAGTTGCAAAGAGTGCAGAGAAGACATATGGATGTTGCCACAATTTAGGGGCATGAGCTACAGGGTCAGACAGGCTAGGACTTGGGGAGGGGGGGGGGGGGGTAATCTTATAGAGGTGTATAAAATCATGAGGGGGAGAGGGTGGATCTGCAGTCTCTTACCCAGAGAAGGGGAATCAAGGACCAGAGAAGATGGGTTTAAGGTGAGAGAGGAACGGTTTAATAGGAACCTGAGGGGCAACCTTTTCACAGAAAGGATAGTGGGTGTATGGAACAAGCTACAAGAGGAGGCAGTTGAGGCAGGTACTATTACAACATTGAAAAGATATTTGGACAGGTACATGGATAGGAAAGGTTTAGAGAGATATGAGCCAAATGTGAACAGATGAGGTTAATGTAAACGGGGCATCTTTGTGGGCAGGGCAAGTCAAGCTGAGCGGCCTGTTTCTGTGCTGTATAACTCTATGATTAAGTATTTGGATCAGCACTTGAATCACTAAGGCGTAGAGGTTTGTGGACCAAGTGCTGGTAAATGGGATTAGTATAGATGGGCATTTGATAGATGGCAAATTTAAGAAAGGACTGACTGTAGAAGTACGCGCCATAAATCGACAGTCTAGTTAATTGTGTGAACACTATCTTCTAGTTAGCATTTTATCAGTTCTGAATTTCCAGCGTGCTTCTTCATGAAGATTGGAATTTTCTCCGATTACTCTTCAGAAATTCTATACTGAGAGGTACTTGGGGAAGCTACATTAGGGGATGTCTGACTGCAAAATAAAGCAATTAATCTAAAATGGTATCAGACAGAAGTCTCCTTTATTGGATGTCCTAACATTACATCCTGACATGACATTACATTACATTACAGTCTGAAGAAGGGTTTCGGCCTGAAACGTTGCCTATTTCCTTCGCTCCATAGATGCTGCCTCAACGGCTGAGTTTCTCCAGCATTTTTGTCTTCCTTCGATTTTCCAGCAATTGCAGTTCCTTCTTAAACATTACATCCTGATACATTACTTCATTTTGTGCCATGTAAGAAGAGATGGGCAATTAAGAGTTACTCTCAGCATATTAAACTAAGTGTTGATGTGTTTATTACAATTGATCTGCTTGTGGACTCGCATCTTAACAATACCCAGTGGCGGTCTGGCCAGGAGGGTGTCAGCTTGCCCGATGGCAAGTGGGCCCCTGATGAAGTGGGCCCCCTATATCAAGTGGGCCCCTGATGAAGTGGGCCCCCTTTGTCTCCTGGCAACCAATATTTTTAGACCCAGTCCGCCACTGACAATACCAATCAATAATGGGAAAAAAAAACAAGATTTCTCCAAACAACTAATTACAGAAGGAACTGAGCAGTACCAGGCACAAGAGCTTACGTTGGAATACTTTTAAAGCATGATTTGGAAGTTATTTTCAAAATGGCATGGTACTTGCATTGCTTCAATATATAAATATCAGCCATGCTATTGAAAACAGATTAAAAACAGAGATTCAAATGCTAGCTGACAGTACATCATTATAAAGGATGTCTGAAATATAGTGTCCAATTTATGAATATATTTGTCATTTTGCAACTGCTACAATAAATTAAAGTTCTAAGCTTTATTTTGGGGGAAAAGGGCAAAAACTGGAATTAACTTCACTTTGTACTGGATAGCACATGTGGTTTCAGCCAGTAACTTTTCACCAATGTAATAGGTGTGCCTGGTAGCCCCACCGGAAGCTGGCTAATTTAGCACTTAAATAATGATTATATGCCAATTTAAGTAACTAGCTGCTTGTATCTTTCAAGGATGAATCCCAACTGATTGACAACAGCCTACTGGGAAGAGTGGCAATCTCAGAGGCAGCATTCCAGAGAGAATTGAACATGAAATGAAATCTCTGCAGGCCAGAGTTTAACTTTATGCCGATTATTTAAGTTTGGTGGGTGGGGTTAAGTGAGAGGTGTAAACTGGTTAGTTAGATTGAAGTGCTTGGAAGTGATCAATGACCTCTGAAGAATATTACACTACAGATAAGGGTAGTATTAGAGCTTAACCTAAGGTTAATGTTATCAACAATAATAGCCTGCCCAAGGTTTGAGAGTGTTAGGGAGCAGCACCTGACCAAACATTGAAAAAGAGAGAAGAAAGTGTTTACAATTGTACGAACATAGTGAAAACATAATAGGATTAGGCAAAGTCAACCTACATGTGAATTTGTGTTCAATGAATCCAATTGACTGATCTACAAACAGATAAACAAAAATATAGGAGAGGCAGATTACTGCTGGAGAATGTGAAGTTATTCTCTGTGGTTGAATGAATTGAAAAAATATATTTTTTGTACATTAAGAAACTAGTTGGTAACCAGGAAGACCGAGGTGAGTTGCTTTAGTTTGGAAATACAGCATGGAAACAGGCCCTTTTGCCCACCAAGTCCACGCTGACCATTCATCACCCATCCTCACTAGTTCTGTTATCCCACTTTCTACATACTAGGGGGCAATTTATGTAGTCCAATTAACCTACAAATCTGCATGTCTTTGGGGAATGGGAGGAAATCCACACAGTCACAGGGAGAATGTGCAACCTCCACACAAACAGCACCAGAGGTCAGTATTGAACACGTGTCTCTGGGATCTCGGGGTGTCTCTGGGGTCAGATCTATGGCCAGATCTAGGACAATATCTATCACTTTCTGCAAGTCTCCTTCATTCCTGAGTATTCAAGTTACTGAACTGTGATGTAACAAGTCAGTGTGCTCTCTAACGTTGACTTGTAGAGATTCAATAGTATTTGGCGACATAGAGAATCTTTCGAACTCTCAAAGGAAGTAGATGCATTTATGAGCTTCCTTTGCTAATGTGTTGTGACCCAGACCGGTCTTCCGGGAACAAAATATTGCGTTAATTGAGCGACTACTTACATTTACCTTGTAGGAAGTAATTGGTGTCTTAGCCCTGCCACAGCTGTCAAATGATCCTCCACCTGAGACCAAATGTCTGGTCCTCCACTTTAAACTGCAAGCTTCTCTTCACTTGCCTGACAGCCTTATTGAGGTTGTACCTGAACTTCTTATTTGACCCAGTATCGGCAGACTTGAATGTCTGGGATCTGGCCCTCAATAGATTGTTGATCTCCTAGTTCATTCAACACTTCTGGTTAGGGAACGCACCCTACCACATATTTCCTTATAAAGTTAACAACCGTGATATATTCATTCATGTCCATTGTAGAGTTCTTGTTTACTGACATAAAACACCCCTGAAATTGCTCCTCTGCCACCCTGACCAACTCTGTGCAATCCTCATTGTAGAAGCTGTGGTCTTCAGCCTATACGCAAGAAGAAAAAGCACAGCCAGGCCGTCCGATTTCCTAAAGTGAGAATGAAGGCTGGAGCCATAGACATCTTGAAGGTGAAGTAGCAGTGATGTGTGATCCCCTGGTGCTGGTCGTAACTTTTTCAAATTAGTCTTATTGATGCCATGGTGGCGCATGGGTAGAGATGCTGCCTTACAGCGCCAGAGTTCCAGGTTCGATCCTGACTACGGGTACTGTCTGTACAGAGTTTGTATGTTCCCCTACGTGGCCTACATGGGTTTTCCCCGGGATCTCCAGTTCCTTCTCACACTCCAAAGACATACAGGTTTGTAGGCTAATTGGCTTGGTATAATTGTAAATTGTCCCTAGGTGTGTAGGATAGTGTTAATATTCAGGGATCACAGGTCGGCACGGACTCGGTGGGCCGAAGAGCCTGTTTCCGCGCTGTATCTCTAAACTAAACTGAACAAGATTGTGGTCTGGGCCTCTGTACAGCAAATCCTGAGCAGGCTGCATGGGCGGAGACAATTCTACTAATGGACTAAGCATTGATTGTAAGCATGTGGGTTAAGTTTTCCCAACCACAACTCCCCAAGATGTTCCTCTTTCAATATCAGTCAACCGGAAGTGTTCTCATGCATACTTAGTGTGTGCGGATGCGTGCAGAACTTGTTATCGGTGTTGTAGATGAGCACTGTTTTTGGATTAAGTAAAGAGGACTTAATAAATTGTATTACCTGATCACAAGTGACATATCAGTCCTCCGATCAGTAAAACCCCTGTCTCACGGTGCGAGTTGACACACGAGGTACCCCAAGTTAAAACTCGTGGTAATAACGTACGATTAACGTAGCTGTAACGTCAGAACTCGTGGACGCAACTTAGAGACTCGTGGCGCTAACGGCAGGTACCCGTGAAACTTGTCAACTCTTGAAAAAAATCAAACATGTTTAAAGTTTTCCACCAGTCAAATTTACTCTTGTGGTTAAGAATTGAAACATTTTAACTCGTTGTAGGAACGTAGTGGCCCGTGCGTTTACCTTAGTGTATGATGAGTCTACCGTGGGAACTCTTTAACTCAGCGGGCAGGCAGATGTCTATCTCTGCTGATAAATCAGACTTGGTCAGCTTGAATCCAGCTTTGTTGCACCCGTGACCCGTAACGTTATAATAGCCCATGGCATTCCCGAGTGCTCCAAGGACCATGGCAGCCTCGTACCTCTCCATTGTACCGGCTTCCTGAAGCCTGAGCAAGAAGCGGCCGTCCCTCGACTGGGTCGAGTCCCCACACCGGGCTCTCCTGTAGTGTTGAAGCATGTGGGAAGGAACTAGAGATGCTGGTTTAAACCCACAAGGAGAGAGGAAAAAGACGGAGTAACTCAGCGGGACAGACAGCATCTCTGGAGAAAAGGACATGAAGGGTCTCGACCCAAAACATCACCTATTCCTTCTCTCCAGAGCTGCTGCCTAGCCCGGCCCGCTGAGTTACTCCATCTTATGTCGTCTATCTGCGACTTGGTACTCTGCAGATTAATAAACAAAAACAAAGTTTCAACTTACCCACAGGGAATCTTCGTACACAAATAAAGGCTGTAAATTGGGTTGAAGAATGTCATTTTTCAGATCCTGGGAATCTAATGAAAGGGCCAATTCATGCCCATCACTGCTGGCTCAAAAGGGTATAACATGTTCCAGACAAACTCTCCATAAACAAGACAAAAAGCGCTGGCTATGTTTTTGCTTCATGCATACATTTTATTTTGCTCACTGTAATAATAATACACATCGTCGTACAAACCTCTATTTATTGATCACTCTAATAACAACGTATGCCTGCTTTTATATTTATCAAACATTGCTTAAAATTGATTGATAGATGCTGCCTCACGCACTGAGTTTATCCAGCTTTTTGTCTACCTTCGATTTTTCCAGCATCTGCAGTTCTTTCTTAAACATATTTTAAATATCACTGAAACAATAATTGATTTTCATCTTTGTCAACTAAACATTGCCTAAAATTGGCCAAAATTATAGATTATATTATCTGCTGCATTACACATTTGAAATCATTATAACAATAATCATTTCTCATAGATATAAAACATAAAACAAGTACAGCACAAGGACAGGCCCTTCAGTCCACAATGTCTGTACTGAACATAATGTCAAAGCAACCCTCATTTGCCTGTACATAATCCATATCCCTCCATTTCCTGCATATCCATGTGCTAATATACAAGTCTCTTCAATGCCACTATCACATCTGCCTCCACCACCACCAACACCAGCGTGGGTTTGTATGTTCCAGGCTCCTCTATAATCTTTGCTCATCATCTCCTGGGTAAAAAAATTGCCTCGCTCATCTCCTTTAAATTTTGCACCTCTCACCTTTAAAGCTATGCCCTCTGGTATTTGATATTTCCATCCTGGGAAACAGGTCCAAAGCTAGGAATGATACGGATTAGTTTCCACAACACCATATTATGAAATATTCCTGGGGTATGTGACTCGCATTTAGAGTACATCCCCTTCTGAGTCTCATAATTTCAAATGCTTGACCAATAATTAAGTGGCTTAATTCTTTCAAATAAATAACTTATACCAGAGATAAGAAATTATAATTCAGGGTTTTCAAACTTTTTCCTGTCAAAGTTGAAAATTTGCACTGGAAATTCACACTGTTTTGTGTTTTTAAATGTAGTTTTAATAGAAATGTGGGGAGGCTAAATTATATGAATAATAGTGGTTAGCATGAGCTGGGTGGGCCAAAGGGCCTTTTTGCATCCTCTATAACTGCTGTCCTCAGTGCTTCACTCGTGTGTTCTGTGCGGAGGAGACGCAACTAGATGCGGTCCAACCATTTTTATTCCCTTGTCAGCATCAATTAAGCTATGGAATAGAACGTAAGCTGTTATGTTTCAGTGGGAGTGTGTCAGTGGATAAAAAGCAGATATTGGGATGCTGAATTGGGCAAGGTCAGCTTTAATAATGTTGGAGCTACAGAACCTGCTCAAAATTTCTAATTGGCTCTGAATGCCTTCAGGAATAAAATAATGTAATATGTGGAGCTCAGAGTGGTAGAGGTGACCAAGACCTCTACCTTGTAACCAAAAGCACATGCCATTCCTCAGAAAAATCTGCATTACTAATGGATCCCAGTACTTGAATAACCAATTGAATGCGTCATCAGTTTACTTATACAACTACCCACGCCTGAACTAACATAATAATTCATATCAAACCAACCGGATTTGAATTTCTAAATTGTGATATTATTACTTTGGCCTTCAAATGGTGATTAATTATTTCAAATGTAGGACTTAAGGAGAGTATGTTGATTGGCCATTTTGTTGTAATGGTGTGTACGAAGGCTCTTTAATAACTGCTGTCAGTATTCTGATCTCTGGGAAATCTTGCCATTTAGAAAAATCAAATTTTGCTCAAGAGTTTTAGAAGTGTCATTTGATAAGTAACGTTTTAACATTTTTGAATAATTGCCAATTTTACAGTGCCACTTATCTTGGAGATGGAACTGAAACAGGTTGGAAATAATTAAATAACTGCTCCGTCTATCCTGGAGAGCAAGTTTGGAGAGTCCAGATTGGATAAGTAAATTTAATTATGACATTGGATGTGACAGAAATAGCATGTTAGGCAGAGACAATTAAGCAATCGCAGAAAGACAAGCAACAGTATATGTAAAACATTGCTGATGTTCCTCATCGGGTCAATGTGCAATGTGCTGTAACAGATTGACGCCAACAACACCCAGCAGAAACTGACGAACTAAGTTATGGCAACTCACTGCTCCATTTCTGAGGAAGTTACAGTGCCCTCCACAATGTTTGGGACAAAGACCCATCATTTATTTATTTGCCTCTATACTCCACAATTTGAGATTTGTAATAGAAATAATCACATGTGGTTAAAGTGCACATTGTCAGATTTTAATAAAGGCCATTTTTACACATTTTGGTTTCATCATGTAGAAATTACAGCAAGGTTTACTCATAGTGCCCCTATGTCAGGGCACCATAACGTTTTGGACACAGCAATGTCATGTAAATGAAAGTACATTTCATTTATTATTTTGTTGCATATACTTTGCATGCAATGACTGCTTGAAGTCTGCGATTCATGGACATCACCAGTTGCTGGGTGTCTTATCTGGTGATGGTATACCCGGTCGTGTTCTAAAAACCTGTGCGGACCAACTGGCGGGAGTTTTTACGGACATTTTCAACCTCTCACTTCTGAGGTCTGAGGTCCCCACCTGCTTTAAAAGGGCATCAATTATACCGGTGCCCAAGAAGAGTAAGGTGACGTGCCTCAATGACTATCGACCAGTGGCACTAACGCCAGTAGTGATGAAGTGCTTTGAGAGGCTGATCATGGAGCAAATCAACTCCTACCTCGACAAAAACCTGGACCCACTGCAGTTCACTTACCGCCACAACAGATCAACGGTGGATGCGATCTCGCTGGCCGTCCACTCCGCACTGGACCACTTGGACAACAAAAACTCATATGTCAGGCTGTTATTCATCGATTACAGCTCGGCATTCAACACAATCATCCCCTTCAAACTGGTTACCAAACTCGCAGAACTGGGTCTCTGCGCATCCCTCTGCAACTGGATCCTCGACTTCCTCATCCACAGACCACAGTCTGTTCGTATTGGTGGAAATGTGTCAGCCTCGATAACAATCAGCACGGGAGCACCTCAAAGCTGCGTGCTCAGCCCCCTGCTGTACTCACTCTATACCCATGACTGCGTAGCCAACCACAGTGCGAACTCCATCATCAAGTTCGCTGACGACACCACTGTTGTGGGACGTATCACTGATGGGAATGAGTCAGAATATAGAAGGGAGATCGAGCAACTGTCCATATGGTGCCAGCGCAATAACCTGGCCCTCAACACCAGCAAAACCAAGGAACTGATTGCGAACTTTGGAAGGAGTAGGAGGGGGACCCACAGCCCCATTTATATCAACGGGTCGATGGTTGAAAGGGTCAAGAACTTCAAATTCCTGGGCGTGCACATCTCTGAAGATCTTTCCTGGACCGAAAACACTAACGCAATTATCAAAAAAGCTCATCAGCGCCTCTACTTCCTGAGAAGATTACGGAGAGTCGGTTTGTCAAGGAAGACTCTCTCTAACTTCTACAGGTGCACAGTAGAGAGCATGCTGACCGGTTGCATCGTGGCTTGGTTCGGCAATTTGAGCGCCCTGGAGAGGAAAAGACTACAAAAAGTAGTAAACACTGCCCAGTCCATCATCGGCTCTGACCTTCCTTCCATCGAGGGGATTTATCGCAGTCGCTGCCTCAAAAAGGCTGGCAGTATCATCAAAGACCCACACCATCCTGGCCACACACTCATCTCCCTGCTACCTTCAGGTAGAAGGTACAGGAGCCTGAAGACTGCAACAACCAGGTTCAGGAATAGCTACTTCCCCTCAGCCATCAGGCTATTAAACCTGGCTCGGACAAAACTGATTATTAATAACCACTTTCTGCTATTTGCACTTTATCAGTTTATTTATTCATGTGTGTATATATTTATATCATGGTATATGGACACATTTATCTGTCTTGTAGTAAATGCCTACTATTTTCTGTGTGCTTAAGCAAAGCAAGAATTTCATTGTCCTATACAGGGACACATGACAATAAACTCACTTGAACTTGAACTTGATGCTCTGCCAGCTAAAGATATTGCAACCATCTTTAGCTTATGCTTGTTTTGGGGGCTAGTCCCCTTCATTTTTCTCTTCAGCATAAAAAAAGGCATGCTCAATTGGGTTCAGATCAAGTGAATGACTTGGCCACTCAAGAATTTACCATTTTCTAGCTTTGAAAAGCTCCTTTGTTGCTTTAGCAGTATGTTTGGGATCATTGTCTTGCTGTAGAATGAACTGCCGGCCAAAGAGTTTTGAGGCATTTGTTTGAACTTGACCAGATAGGATGTGTCTATACACTTCAGAATTCATTATGCTACTGTATCAATGAAGATAAGTGAGCCAGTACCTTCAGCAGCCATACATGCCCAGGCCATAACACCCCCACCACTGTGTTTCACAGATGAGGTGGTATGCTTTGGATCTTGGGCAGTTCCTTCTCTCCTCCATACTTTGCTCTTGCCATCACTCTCATATAAGTTAATCTTCATCTCATCTGTCCACAAGACCTTTTTCCAGAACTGTGGTTGCTCTTTTAAGTTCTTCTTAGCAAACAATAACCTGGCCATCCTATTTTTGCGGCTAACCAGTGGTTTGCATCTTGCAATGTAGCCTCATTTTGGTAAGCCTAATGTTTTGGCTGATGTCTCTAACAGTTTTATTCTTGTTTCTCAGTCTCATAATGGCTTCTTTGACTTTAATTGGCACAACTTTGCTCCTCATGTTGATAAACAGCAATAAAAGTTTCCAAATGCGATGGAAAGACCAGAGGAAAGACTAGGTGCTGAGAGCTCTCTTATACCTGCCTTAAGGAGCATTTAAACACACCTGAGCAATTACAAACACCTGTGAAGCCATGTGTCCCAAACGTTATGGTGCCCTGAAATAAGGGGACTCACTTATAAACATAGCTATAATTTCTACATGGTGAAACCAGAATGTATAAAAACATCCTTTAATAAAATCTGACAATGTGCACTTTAACCACATGTGATTTTTTTTCTATTACAAATCTCAAATTGTGGAGTACAGAGGCAAATAAATAAATGATGGGTCTTAGTCCCAAACATTATAGAGGGCACTGTATGACAGAGTAGACCAGCGAAAGAGTTCAGGAGCCCAGAAAGATGGTAGGCATGAATTTCAGGCTCTGTGATTTTGGGATGGCTGAGCAGAAATCCCGAAATTGAGAAACAATGTACAATGTTTACATCAGACTGAAGAAGGGTCTCGACCTGAGCTCAGTCTGAAGAAGGGTCTCAACCCGAAACATCACCCATTCCTTCTATAGGTTCTATATGATTCTATAATCCTTGTCCTTTTCCACAACTATCTTGAAACTTAGAGTTTCAAACTGCTCACCCACGCACATTTCAACTAACTGCCTGGCTGCATTCCCAATGATTAACTCCAGTCCTACCCTTTCTTCAATAGGACTATCAATGTACTGAATCAAAATGTTCTCCTGGATGTACTTTAAAAATTCCGCCTCCTCTAAGCCTTACACACTGAGGCGATCCAAGTTAATATTGGGGAAGTTGAACTCCCTCACTACTGTAACGCTATTGCTCTTCCACTTCTCTGGGAGTTGCCTACACATCTGCTCCTCTATCTCCCATAGACTGTTGGAATGACTATCCTTAGCAAAGTAATGGCCCTTCTTATTATTCCTAAGATCTACCATATGACAACATTTTAGACCAGCGCAATGGCACAATGGTCGAGTTGCTGCCTTACAGCACCAGAGACCTGGATTTAACCCTGACCACGGGTGCTGTCTGTACGGAGTTTGCATATTCGCCCTGTTACCCCATGGGTTTTCTCCAGGTGCTCAGGTTTCCTCCCACATTCCAAAGAAGTACAGGTTTATAGGTTAATTGGCTTCTGTAAATTGTCCCAGTATGTAGGATAGAATTAGTGCATGGGTTGCTGGTTGCCGTGGACTCGGTGGGCCGAAAAGCCTATTTCCACGCTGTGCCCCTTAGCTAATCTAAACTAAACTAAACTAATCTAAACTAAACTTAAAACATCCTCCCTCATTGCTCCAGTGATGGTCTTCTTAATCAACATTGCAATGGCCTCTCCTCTGTCATTTCCTTCCATATCACACTTGAACCTTCTGCATGCTGGAACATTAAGTTACCACTCCTGCCCTTCCCTCAACCACATCTCTGTGACTGCAACACCATATGCTAATCAATGTTGCAAGTTGATCTGCTGACCAGTCAGACTCCTTGCTTTAAAATAGGTGCCATTTGTCTTCCAATCCTCCCATATGTCTTCACATGCCTGCATCCGCCCTGCCTGCTGGACTGAAATGTCATTGCAAGTATGATTAAAGAGAATCTCAAGGTGCTTTATACATGCATTAAAAACACAAGGGTAACTCGGGAATAAGTTGGACCACTAGGGGATAACGGATGGAATTTATGTTGGAAATGGAGCTTGTAAGGGAAGTACTAAATGGTCAGTGTTGGGCATACTAATATGTTCAGGGCAGTTTGAGATCAAGGAGGAGGTGCTGTTGGGGGCTCTTAAAGTATATTAAGGTGGGAAAATCCCCAAGAATCTCTCCCAGTTTAGTGAGAGGCGAGCTAGGAGAATATAGGGGCTTTGATGAAGACCTTTGTTTCCTCTCTAGCCACACCCTGGGTCCCAGAGGACTGGAGAGAAGCCAATGTTATTATTTTGTTTAAGAAGGGATATAGGGATAATCCAGGAAATTATAGGCCAGTGAGCCTCACATCTGCAGTAGGGAAGCTATTGGAGAGGATTTTTTGCCTAGGATTGGCTCTTGCCCCATCCCTCTGCCCCACTTCTTTATACTGGCTATCTCCCGTCTATTCTTTCAGTCCAGACGATGTCCATTTCTCTCCACAGATGCTGCCTAATTTGCTGAGTTCCACCAGCTGCTCTCCTATGTTTTCGCTCTGGATTCCAGCATCTGCAGTTTCTCGTGCTTCATCTTCGGTTTCTGTTTTAGATTTTCAACATCTGCAGTACATTTTTATTTTCCCCATCCAAAGCAGCATTAAGGTTGGAGTTTTATCTCAGTCAGTCAATATTGCTGGTGACATTTCTCAGATGGCAGAGACAGAACAATGTCTTGGAGTTGTGGTTTTCTCGTGCTGTCGGGCCACCAAAAGAAGAGCTCAGTGAGGCAGTGGCTGAAGTTATCTCCTTTAGGAGTGAGTATCCTTGGTGAATGGAGAAACAATGCAAGAAATTTTGCCAGCTCTCTAGGAGAGCTGCCCTTCCAAACAGGGAACTAATCAAGATACCCACACACTCACTCGCTCGCATAGAAACATAGAAAATAGGTGCAGGAGTAGGCCATTCAGCCCTTCGAGCCTGCACCGCCATTCAATATGATCATGGCTGATCACCCAACTCAGTATCCTGTACCTGCCTTCTCTCCATACCCCCTGATCCCTTTAGCCACAAGGGCCACATCTAACTCCCTCTTAAATATAGCCAATGAACTGGCCTCAAATACATTCTGTGGCAGAGAATTCCAGAGATTCACCACTCTGTGTAAAAAATGTTTTTCTCATCTCAGTCCTAAAATATTTCCCCTTTATCCATAAACTGTGACCCCTTGTTCTGGACTTCCCCAAAACACATACTATTACCCCATCTGAATCGTTCCCAACCTTCCCTCACCATCACCATTCTCAGCGCAGCTACACTACACCTACCCCTCATTTACATCAATCTTATCCCAATCTCATCGTTGACTACATGCATCTTCCATCCCCAAATTGCTGTCCAAACATAAGCCAATGTAAAGATGAGTCATATCTTTCAGTTTGGGCTCAAACAGTGACCGGAGATGGGGAGGACAGCTGCAGGGGAGGCAACACTCTTGCATCTGGATGCAGGAGGTGATTGTTTCCAGGGGCACAGGGGTCAGTGAGGGTCAAATCCATCCTGATCAGAGACCACTGCCCCTGCACATTAATAGTGTGGTCACTAAATCCACTTTGAATTCATAAATGGCTTACACGTTCCATGATCATGAGTGGTCTGTGCAGCTTATCACTGCTCCGCCAACCAACTTGTTCTGTCTCTGCCTGGCGTGAGGAGTTTCTGCTCTCCAGACCAGCAGATTATCCAGCGTTGACTTACAGGAGCAGGATGGTAGAGGTCCAGAGACTGGTGATAGGCAAGAGATTGGGTAATGTGCAGAAACCAGCAACAGGATGAGTAAAAAATATTATAAAGAAGAAAAAAAGATTTTGTGAGAGTAAAACAGCAAACAACTTAAAAGCAGACGTTAGATCTTCCGGTAGTAGATAAAAATTGAGAGGGTAACTTAAGTAAACATTTACAATAGGAAATTGAACAATGGCAAAGATTCAAATAATTCTATCAGGCCTCTTCTCATAACAAAAGCCACAGAAGATAACTTAATTATCAAAGATAAGCTCTTGTTGGGAGGGAGGAAGTTAAAACACTTTAGTCAGTAACTAATGGAGCTAAAGGCTGATGATTCCCCTGGGACTGATGGCCTACATCCTGGTGTCTGCTGAGAGAATGAATGCATTGGCATAAGCTCCCACGATGCTGTAGATTATGGCGAGGTCTCAGAGTCATGGAAACCTGTAACTGCAGAAAGCGAGGGGGGAAGAGCTGAAAATCAGGAAAAATGTGAGATTATCTACATTGAATAGGAATAGGAATACTTTATTGTTACATGTGACTAGGCACGTTGAAATTCTTTGCGTGCAAACACAATGTATACAAATAGCGGCCACCTACGGTGCTGACAAAGTTACAAAGCACGCCGGCTCCCCTTTTGTCCTCCTCCCCCAACAGTTCCTACACACCGGGTCCCCATAGTCCCCTCCCCCCCTATTGTCCATTGTTCTCCCTCTACCTCCCTCACGGTGGTCCCCACAAGCTGGGGAAGGGGGGTGTGGGAGAGGGCGGGTTTGGGGAAGGGGGAGTGGGAAAGGGGTGTGTGGGGAAGGGGAGGTGTGGGGGAGGGGTGTGTGGGGAAGGGGGGGGCTGTGGGAAGGGGGTTATGTGGGGAAGGGGGGTGTGGGGGAGGGGGCATGGGGGGGGTGCGTGGGGTGAGGGGGGCGTGCGGAGGGGGGTGTGGGGGGGGCGTGGGGGGGGGGTGTGGGGTGAGGGGGGTGTGGGGGAGGGGGTGTGTGGGGAGGGGGTATTCTCCGTGGATGCCAGAAGGGGCGTTATCTTCATGGTGACTGACAGGCGAGAAGACCAATCTGCTGATCTCACGATTGTTTTAAACCTTCATAACTTTTCTAATATTTCACCGATCGGAACAAAACTTGCTGCACTTGCAGAAGAGAACAGTGAGCAAGGTGGAAAAAATGTCCTAGCAATATAGGTTACTGTTTTTGCGCAAATTAAACAAAAACGCAAACCGGAAGAGGACAAAATTAGAGTTTTAGTAATAGGGAGGATATGGAGGGTGGATGGGTAGGTAGGTAGATAAACAACGAGGATGTTAATGTAAATGTGTTGGTTAATAAGTTTGCAAACAACAGAAACAATTGTGTGTAGTTCTGGTCCCATTACAGGAAGGATGTGGAGGCTTTGGAGAGGGTACAGAAGAGTTATACAGGATGCAGCCCATATTAGAGGATATTAAAGGAGATTTAGATAAACTTGGAATATTTTATCTGGCCTGTCAAGATTGAGGGGAAACTAGAATGAGGTGTGCAAAATTATGAGAAGCATAGATAAGGTAGACAGTCAGAATTTTTTTCCCAGAATGGAATTGTCAAAGACTAGAGGGCAGAGCTTTAATGTGAGATGAGCTAAGTTTACAGTAGATGTACAGGGCAAGTTATTTACTTAAAGTGATGTGTGCCTGGAGCCTGCTGCTAGTGGTGTTGTTGAAAGCATTAATGAACGGTGGCATATAAGAGGCTTTTAGATTGCCACATGAATATGCAGGGAATGGGCAGATATGGATCACATGTAGGCAGATGAGATTTGTTTAATTTGACATCATGTTCCACACACACATGTGGGCAGAAGGCCTGATTCTGTGCTACACTGGTCGATGTTCATTTGAATAAGCAAACCAAAGAGGGATATGGTCCCTACTGCGGGCAAATGGGGTTAGTGTGGACGGACAATGAATATGGTGGCTGAAGGGGCTGCTTCTGTGCTGCCTCTCTTTGAGCTGCTTTAAGTTATGATATATTTATTAGTCTCAACGTCTAGGGATGGTGTTGAAGAGGAATTGAAAATAATCCCTAGAGTGGCACTTAAAAGCTAAAGCAGAAAATGTGTTTTCAGAGAGCTTGCTAATAAAGCAATTCATTAGCTGAGTCTCTCAGAAAGCAGCTAAATGCACCATATGTACGTAGTCCAACCACATTGGATCTAACTAGAACTGCAACTGCTCCCTTGTAAGGCACTGAAACAGGCCCTTCAGCCCAACTTGCCCATGCCAACCAAGCTGCCCCATCTACAGTTCCACTGCCTGCGTTTGGCTCATGTCCCTCAAACCTTTCATGTCCAGTCCTAAACGTCCTTTAAATGTTTCTGCTTCTACTACCTCCTCTGGCAGCTCATTCCAAATACCCACCACCCTCTGTGTGAAAATGTTACCCCTCAGATTCTTATTAAATCTTTCCCCTCTCACCTTAAAGCTATGTCCGCTGGTCTTGACTCCTGTACTCTGGGTAAAAGACTGTGCATCCACTCTATGTATTCCCTTCATGATCTTCTATACCATCCCTCATTCTCCTGCACGCCAAGGAATTAAGTTCTGGCAACCTCCTCGTAAATTTCTGCACTCTCTCTAGCTTAACAACATCTTTCCTATATCAGGATGACCAAAACTGAACACAATACTCCAAATGTGCCTTCATCAACATCTTGTATAACTATAACATCACATCCCTATAACACAACGTCTATACTTAATACCCTGACTGACGAAGACCAATGTGCCGAAAGACTTATTGACTACCCTGTCTACCTGTGACGCCACTTTCAAGGAACTATGCACCGACACTCCTAGATCCGTCTGCTCCACAACACTCCCCAGAGCCTTGTTATTCACTGCGAAGGTCCTGCCCCAGTTCCCAAAATGTAATATGGTTGAATGGTTCTTTATTGTCAAGTATGCACTGCACAGTGCATTATTTTTTGCACATATAGCTCGCACATGGACAGTCACCATATTTTGGCGAGGGGCATATCCCCAGTGGCCAAACTTTCTGCTAGGAGCCTCATATAGTCATCCCCCAGGACATCCCAAAAAGCCCTGAGGAATTCTAGTTAGCCCATCTAGTCCTGGGAAGCTAGTGGAGGGCATCAGTCAGCTCCACCATCAACAGTGGAGCATCAAGACATTCAGCATCTACTGACTGATTCTTGTTAGGTCCCCCCACAAACTCTGCTTCTTGTCCTCGCTGGACAGATCTGGCAAGAACAGGGTCATGTGATGTGATGGACCTGCCCTGGGGCAATGACGGTGGAGCCGTCATCCATCATGAGCATCGTGAGCCTCTTGCCGTCACCGCGCCGCTTCTCCAGTCAATAAAGGGGTGAGGTGCAATCTAGATCCTGCAGCATCCGAGCCCTCCACCTCAAGAACACATCTGAAAGCATCTCAATCCTCAACCTCACATACACACCAGGGGACCTCTCGAGGGGCAGGTGCCTAGTGCATCCTTCCTCTCCTGATACCGATGCCACAAGGCCGAATCTATATCAGTTTGATCAAGGCAAGATTCCAAGTTGAGCAGCATTTTCAAGCCACCCAATCTTGGATGAGGGCTGCCTTTCGGTCAACCCTCATGTGCATAGCTGACAGAAGGGACAGATGTGAATCTTGCTACAGTGTCAGTACCTGGGCCCCACCTGCAGGGGGTGTGGGTTGAGCACAACACCGGCTGAAAGGAGGCCATCGAGAAGCAGATGTACGCCTTTGAACATTTTTTTGGCATTGGCTTTTTTAAATGTTTTATGTAATTTATGTTTTTATGTGTCTTGAGTCTATGTGCTTGTGATGCTGCTGCGAGCAAGATTTGCATTGTACCTATACCTCGCCATACGTGCAGATGGCATCAAACTCGACTTGACTAAAGACCATCGATTCCAGGTGAAGGCAATAGGGCCTTAATGTGTCAATCCCTCATGTTGTTCCTTTCTTTCACAGTTCAGTTATCTTGTGCAACAGATTCTAGAAGCATCCAACGACTGATTTAGTCGTGACCCAGCTCTCTGCCGTACATGGAAGCACATATCTCATCTTTCGCCTCCTAAGGTGAAATAATACCTCCACAAGAATGTGCTGTTTAGCCTTTAAAAATTACAGCTGAAATTTTCACTCTTCCTTGGTAAGTGCAAAACTTCAGACTGACCGATCTCCCCTTTCTGCCTCTATTGATCAGGACTAATTCTTCTTCCAAACGATAAATCTATCAGGACAATGTCATTGTAATCGCAACTTTAAACCCACAGCTTTTTTCATTCCCATTCCTAATTCTCCTGAATTATGCGTTCCAAATATATTTTGCAGAGATTGTTTGTTTACCCGAGCAGCTTGCATGACCATGCCAACCACTTCTGAAGCTCTGTGAAAACAAGAGCTAAGCTGGGAAGGTTCCTTTTGTGCAGAATCTTATAAATCAATTGGATTTTAACAGGTGGCACTTCAAAGGTGAATGAGAGGTCTTTGATATTTTATATCATTTTGTTTGTTATTTTATATACTGTTATTAATACAGAATACTTGTTTATTCTAGTTCACAAAATATCATGCTTTATGTTACAACTACTGGCTCTGGTGTACTTGATGTTTGTTCATGACTGATAATCTGCTCACGTTAAGTGTGTAGTTCCTCCATCGTTATCATGATAGCAACTAACAATTCATCTTAAATTACTCAAACCCCAAACCTTAACAATAGATGAATTGTATACATGAAACTTAATCAGCACAAACAAGGAGCCGGAACTTGGAGCACAAAGAAACCAAACTTCTGAAACTTCAACGGGTTGATCAGCGTATGTGAGGGGAAAGGTATGGTTGATATTTCGGGACGAGAATCTGCATCAAGACTGAGAATGTGAAGGGGAGACAATTAAATTAAATTTCTTTATTTATATAGCACATTTTTAGTCAACTTGCATTGACCCCAAAGTGCTTCACATAATTACATCCACACACACAGGCAAAGGTGGGTGAAGTGTCTTGCCCAAGGACACACACAGGCAAAGGTGGGTGAAGTGCCTTGCCCAAGGACACAACGACAGTATGCACTCCAAGCGGGATTCGAACCAGCTACCTTCCAGTTGCCAGCCGAACACTTAGCCCATTGTGCCATCCGTCGTCCCACAATAGGTGCAGGAGTAGGCCATCCGGCCCTTCGAGCCAGCACCGCCAATCACTGTGATCATCCAAAATCAGTACCCCGTTCCTGCCTTCTCCACATACCCCTCGACTCTGCTATCTTTAAGAGCTCTATCTAACTCTCTCTTGAAAGCATCCAGAGAATCGGCCTCCACTGCCTTCTGAACCAGAGAATTCCACAGATTCACAACTCTCTGGGTGAAAAGGTTTCTCCTCATCTTCGTTCTAAATGGCCTATCCCTTATTCTTAAACTGTGGCCCCTGGTTCTGCAATCCCCCAACATCGGGAACATGTTTCCTGCCTCTAGCTTGTTCAATCCCTTAATAATCTTATGTTTCAATAAGATATCCTCTCATCCTTCTAAATTCCAGTGTATATAAGCCCAGTCTCTCCATTCTTTTAACATACGACAGTCCCGACATCCTGGGAATTAGCCTCATGAACCTGCGCTGCACTCCCTCAATAGCAAGAATGTTCTTCCTCAAATTTGGAGACCAAAACTGCACACACTACTCCAGGTGTGGTCTCACCAGGGCTCGTGAAAAGAGCTGGGAGGGAGGGGTGTAGTGGGGCTGGCAGACGATAGATGGAACCAGGTGAGGAAGGGGATGATGGGCAGATAGAGTCAACCTGATACCTGCTCCAACCTATCTGCCAGCCCCATCTCACCTCTACATACTGCCCATCTCCCCACTGCACTCAGAGTGGTGACGCAGGGTGTCAACTAGACACGTCGACTATCTCTTTCCCTCAACAGATGTTGTCTGGCCTAGAATTCCTTCACCAGTTTGTTTCTTGAAATGAGTCAGATGGCTGGAAAATAATAGAACAGCAAAGAAGCTTAATGCCTTTAATAGTTCATGCAAGGAACTGCAGATGCTGGTTTTACCAAGAAAGACAAAATGCTGGAGTAACTCAGAGCAAGTCTGAAGAAGTACCCATAACTGAAATGTCACCTATCTACTTTCCCCAAAGCTGCTGTCTGACCCGCCGAGTTACTCCTGCATTTTGTGCCTCTAATAGTTCTGCAAAATTCTTGTTCCAGACCTGTTGAACAAAAGGTCTATAGAAACCTGATACAAAGAAATGGAATGCTGTTTCAAGTATGATGTGACTGTTCTTCAGCCGGATGCAGACAATGGTTGGGGAGACCCTGGAGTTTATTTAACATATGGGTTAACATGCAGCTACCTGAACTAATGTGGCAAAATGTTCCTATAAACTGTTCATGAATGAAAAGAAAACCATTAGAAAAGTCAGCTTAATTACAAATGAGGTCATAAATCCACCAGAATGGCATTCCATCAGTTTAATTAAAATATGTATGGACAAATGAAAGACAATGCAGTTCTAAAACAACAATATATCTCAGAAATCACACAACAACTTTCTATAAACAATGTATTTTAATGGTTCTGGCTGACTGAAGAACAGTAGCTATACTTCAAAGGAACTCTCTTTGCAGGAGACTATTTTTGTCGAGTGAAACAACAAAGATTTAATAGTTGGGCAGAAAGCCTGAGCCACCCAAAAACTACCCACAGGCCAGCTCCTTCAACTCACTCAACTCATTAATAAAACCACCAGCTGCTATGAAGACCCAAAGGCACCTGCCAACTGTCCCGTATTAGGCGGGACATCCCGTATATTGGGCTAAATTGGTTTGTCTAGCTAGGGGCGCTGCACTGGCAGCAGCCTCTACCTACAGCCTGTCTGTTATTTCTATTTTTTAATTTATTTTTAGTTAGTCTAAAGTCTGTTTTAGGGGGAAACTTTTACTTTTCTATGTGGGGGAGGGGGGCAGGGTAAGGGGGAAACCTGGCGGGGACGCGACTATTTCTCCGAGTCGCGTCCTCGTCCCCCACCTCGCGGCCTACCAGCTGGATCGGAGCGGCCTTTCCTGCCAGGGACCGAGTACCGGACCAGGGTTGCTACAGCGGCGGCGCAGCGCTGGATTCACCGCGGAGCGGGCGATGCCTACCTGGGTCGCCGTTTGGAGCTCCGAAGCGTTGAGCCGTTGCTCCAACATCGTGGAGCTCTGGTGCGGAGAGCTTCCAACGCGGGCGGCGCTGACCGTCATCGTGGAGTCCTGGGGCGCCTTGCAGAGGGTCTGCAGCAGCAGTCTCCACCCGGCGCGGCCTGCGGACTTTGGAAGCCGCCGACTCCGGTAGGAGGGGGCCGACTCTGGTGTCCACGCCGCTGAGGACGTCCCGCAGCCCCGACATCGGACTTGTATCACCCTGGCGAGCGGTCCTGGACATCGGGCCGCCCGTAGCGGTAACTGCAGAGGGCTTGGGGAGTCCCTGACCACGGGGAACAGTGGAGGAAGAGACTGACTTTGGTGCCTTCCCACACAGTGGGAAACATTGATTCTGCTGTGTGGGGATGTTTTATGTCAAACCCTATAGTGTGTTGTGTCCCTTTTGTTTATTGTATGGCTGTATGGGAATTTCATTTCACTGTGCCATCTGGCACATGTGATGAATAAATCTATCTTGTATCTTGTATTTGACTGCTATTACTTGGGTCGAGGGGACAGTCGGGTTGGAGCGCCGCGTCCTGCCCCGCCTCACCCGTCCCGACGTAGTGCAGCCCATGGAGTGCAGCAGCAGCTCCTCGCCTGTGGCCACGTCGGTCGGCAGTCCGGCCAGCTTTCGTCCTTCGGACCATCGCTTACCGCCGACACCACCACACCTCCTTCTCATGGCCGATCATCAGTTCATGAGTTGGATGGGGTGCCGGACTTTGCGCGCGACGTTGTGCGCAAAGTCCAGCGCCTGGGCCAAAACTCCTCAGCTGGCCCGCCGGCTGGGCTTTGTGTGCAGTCGAGCACCCGAGCCAACTCATCATTCACCCAGCCACGGCTGAGTCGGTCAACGAATTGCCATCGGGAATTTGTCCTTTATTTAGGCGTGAGAAAGTTGGCAACCCTACCTCACTGGTTTGTACTTTCCATCCTAGTGTACTGGTGTAAATTTATCTTTATTCTTTCACCAACTTTCTGACCATGCTGTCATACCATATTAAATATATTGGCCTACAATTTTTTGTGCACCAAATAGACTTCACAGTGGTACAAATGCTCAATCAGCAGTGAACTCCAGTTGTAGATCTCACTGAGCACCACTGAAGGGGTATTATTCATTTCTGCAATGAACCAAAGCCAGGAAATTATGGATGGTAGAAGTGGGAGGTGTTGCCAAAGAAAGTGCAGGTGGCTTGATGTCGACAATTGGTGCCTGCAAAAGGCTGGGAAGATGTTCCAAAAAGGATCAGATCTAGAATGGGAAAGGTAATCAGGTAATAGTAGTGGGAAAGTTGGGGTAGGGTGCATACTAGGTTTCCACTGAGGGCAACATTGGGCCATTGATGGACTGGAGAATGGTTGGATGAGGTTGCAGTGGTGGGAGGGAATAATTACGGCCACAAGACCATTAAGAGCATCAAGAGTGGGATTAGGGTGGAAAGGGTTGACGGTTAAAGGATCAAAATTCCATACAGGGGTCTCTGTTAGCAGTACTTTATAAAACATAGCTGTGCTTGGTGCGATCATTGATTGCTGCTCCTGCGTCAAATTAATGTCAAATTAAGTTTACATTTGTTCAAAATGCTTTAAAAGAAAGTTTCAGCCGGCATGCCAGGGAGACGTGCTGGAAATGCTCAAATATCTGAAAAATATCCCATAAGTGGACATTATGCCAATTAACTCTGGGTGGTCAAATATTAATCAGATTATGCTCAAAGAATACATTGCTAAATTATTACATTTCTAGACGTTAATTTTAATAGCCTCTATTGGTATACTTTATGATTAGCATTGTTTGAAACAGAAGTGTTTATATAGCACCTTGCATAGAAACATAGAAAATAGGTGCAGGAGGAGGCCATTTTGCTCTTCCAGCTTGCACCGCCATTCATTGTGATCATGGCTGATCATCCACAATCAGTAACTCGTGCCTGCCTTCTATCCAAGTAAGGGGGGCATGGCACAGTAACCCGTGCCATGGCCACCTCGAAATACTCCAAAGCATTTAACACCTTTGATGTGCAGTCACTGATGTAATGTAGAAAGTGCATCTGCCAAGTTAGTGCATAGCAAGACTTCACTATAGGCCATGTGTTAATCAACATCAATTTGATCAGGAATCAGATATAATACTCCCTTTCTTTAAAGCAATACTATGTCAATTTACATTTATCTATGACAATAAATGAAGTCTTAGTAAAACAAAATCACTCCCAGACACGCAGCACTGGCACAGTAATGAAACATCAGCTGGATTTTAGTACACAGGTGGATGGGACCTGATCTGGGATCTTCTGACTCTGAGATGAGTACCCTGGTAATTGAGCCATAGCTAGTGCCAAATGACTGATCACTGTGTGTGTGATGAATAGTGATGAACTGATCAAAGTAATGTAATAAATATGAACTGGCAAGGGCAGTTTAGATTTGCAGAGGACAATAACAAAAGCATCTTTATTTACTAACTAGACTAAGTGAGACCCGTTGGGTTCCTGTCACACGGGAGGCCTGGTCTCCCAATGCAACTCATTCCCCAACACAATACATTGCACCACTCACCCGTTCCCCCAACACAATATTCCACCACTCATGCATAGCCCCCAACTGCGCAGGCGCGGCTCATTTCCTCGCATCCCCAGCACTCCCTCCCCTTCCTCTTCACCCTCCCACTTCTTTCCCCTCTCCTCCTCCCCAATCCTTCCCTCACCTCTCCTTTCCCCTACCCTGTCACTCCCTCCATAACTCCTCCCCTCTATCCCCCACTCCTCACCTCCCCTATCACCCCCACTACCCCTCCCCACCACTGCCCTCCTCTTCCTCTATTCCCCACTCCCTACCTCCCCCATTCCCCCCTCTTCTCCCTCTATTCCCCAGTGGCCTGAAATTCTTAAATGGAAGAACTTTGGAACCACCAGGATTCTTCATAGAGCTGGCAGCCTGGCCAAACTGAGCAAACGGGGGAGAAGAGCCTTGGTCAGGGAGGTGACCAAGAACCTGATGGTCACTCTGACAGAGCTCCAGAGTTCCTCTGTGGAGATGGGAAAACCTTCCAGATGGACAACTATATTTGCAGCATTTCACCAATCAGGCCTTTATGGTCGTGGCCAGATGGAAGTCACTCCTCAGTAAAAAGCTCATGACAGCCCGCTTGGAGTTTGCCAAAAGGCACCTAAAGGACTCTCAGACCATGTGTAACAAGATTCTCTGGTCTGATGAAACCAAGATTGAACTCTTTGGTATGGAGGAAGCCAGGCACCGCTCATCACCTGGCCATTACCATGCCTACGGTGAAGCATGGTGGTGGCAGCATCATGCTGTGGGGATGTTTTTCAGTGGCAGGAACAGGGAGACTAGTCAGGATCGAGGGAAAGTTGAACGGAGCAAAGTAGAGAGATCCTTGATGAAAACCTACTCCAGAGCGTTCTGGACCTCAGACTGGCGTGGAGGTTCACCTTCCAACAGGACAACAACCCGAAGCACACAGCCAAGAAAACACAGGAGTGGCTTTGTGACAAGTCTGTGAATGTCCTTGAGTGGCCCAGCTAGAGCCCGGACTTGAACCAGATCGAACATCTCTGGAGGGACCTGAAAATAGCTGTGCATCCAACCTGACAGAACTTGAGAGGATCTGCAGAGGAGAAATTACCCAAATACAGGTGTGCCAAGCTTGTAGCGTAATACCCAAGAAGACTTGAGGCTGTAAATCGCTGCCAAAGGTGCCTCAACAAAGTACTGATTAAAGGGTCTGAATACTTATGTAAAAGTGATATTTCAGATTTCTTTTTAATTACTTTGCAAACATTTCTAAACACCTGTTTTTGCTTTTTTATTATGAGGTAGATTGATGATTAAAAAAATAATTTAATCCATTTTAAAATAAGGCTGTAACATAACAAAATGTGGAAAAAGTGATGGGGTCTGAATACTTTCTGAATGCACTGTAGCTCTTTAGGACTTTGGTTAGGCTGCATTTGGAGAATTGCATGCAAGTCTGGTCACCCCATTACAGGAAAAATGGAGGTTTTGGAGAGGACAAAGGACATTTATTATCACATACACCAATTGGTGTAGTGAAATTTGAGTTGCCATTGCAACACACCAATAAAAATAAAAGACAGCATTAAAGAATTTAACATTAAACATAAAAACATCCCCCCACAATGGTTCCCACTGTGAGGGAAGGCAGCAAAGTCCAGTCCTCTTCCTCTTGTTCACCCATGGTCGGGCCTATTGAGGCCTCCGCAGTCGCCGCGACGGCGGCCTGACGTTACAGGCCCTCTCGCCGGTGATGGAGCTCCGGCGTCGGAAGAACACTCACAGCGGCCTGGAGTGTCTGGTGAGAGATCCCAGGCTCAGAGGTGTTTAAGTCAGCGCCGCCCGCGGCTGGACGCTCCGCAACGACAGCTCCGCGATGTTGGAGTCGGCGGTCACAGCACTCCGGAGCTTACCACACGGCAACCCGGGAAAGGCATCGCCCGCGCCGCGCTGGTACTTCGGCGCTGCGCAGCTTCTGGGTTAGAGGGTTTCAGCTACAGGGGGAGGTTGGATAGACTTGGATTGTTTTCTCTGAAGCATCAGAGGTTGAGGGGAGACATGATTGAAGTATATATAATTATGAGAAGCATAGATAGGGTAGACAGTCAAAACCTTTTTCCTAGGGTGGAAATGTCCAATACTAGAGGGCATAATTATAAGGTGAGAGGTGGAAAGATTAATACAGAGAGTGGTGGGAGCCAAGAACACATTGCCAGCTGTGGAAGTGGAGGCAGTTACGATAATGGCATTTAAGAGGCTTTTAGAAAGACACATGGAAGTGCAGGGAATAGAGGAATATGGATCATGTACAGCAGATGAGATAAGTTCCAGTAGGCATCATGTTCAGCATAAACATTGGGGGCCGAAGGGCCTGTTCCAGTGCTGTACTGTTCCATGTACAAGGCAATTTCATTATTTTCTAATTAAAAAAAAAAAATCTACGTAATAATTGTTTTTCAAATGTTTTTGTGGTTTAATTAGTTTCACATAATTAAAGAGAAAATTTTTAATAGTTTTGTATGCTTGAACATTTGTGAATCTTAGAGATTCTCACTAACCTTCAATCTTATTAATGGGCCCGACAACCAGTGAACCCAAGGTTGGCTCAATTCTGCAGGCAGGCCGTGCCAATGTCAACTGGATGATCCATGCTATTACCAGTGTTAATCAATCACATCAGTTCATGCATCAGTTCACAAATTCATACATTCTGTTCAAATGCATTCTTAATAAAATTCCTCATTCAAATGATTATGTGCAGAAATGCTCATAACTACAGCAGTTGTGGCACGTTGTATTTTTGAGTAGATGTTTTTAAAGTCAACATTAATGGTACTACCAAATCCGAATATTTCAATTGTAACTCAGAATGTTGTTGAATATAACAAATTAAAACAAATTACTATTTTTAATGCAAAACAACAGCGTGTTATTCTGACATACATAGAGGTTTTCTCAAAATGATGCACTATCAGCCTTTTCTGTTGCTTTACATATCAACAAACACTTAATCACAAAGGCACTGTCCTATTACAGCTGGAGAAGATTTCCTTTTCATGCACACTGATTGCAGGACTTGTCATTTCAGGCTTAGCGGGAATTTCAGCACCATACTTCGAAAAATAATTAACAATTCTATTTACTTGATTTCACTTCCAAGACATTTTGCTGAAACAGTGAGCCAACTGGCTTGGAGCAGCATATACAGTGCACTCCATAATGTTTGGGACAAAGACCCATCATTTTTTTATTTGCCTCTGTACTCCACAATTTGAGAAATTTAATAGAAAAAAAATCACATGCGGTTAAAGTGCACATTGTCAGATTTTAACAAAGGCCATTTTTATATATTTTGGTTTCACCATGTAGAAATTACAGCAGTGTTTAGACATAGTCCCACCATTTCAGGGCACCATAATGTTTAGGACACAGCAATGTCATGTAATGAAAGTAGTCATGTTTAGTATTTTGTTGCATATCCTTTGCATGCAATGACTACTTGAAGTCTGCGATTCATGGTCATCACCAGTTGCTGGGTGTCTTCTCTGGTGATGCTCTGCCAGGCCTGTATTGCAGCCATCTTTAGCTTATGCTTGTTTTGGGGGCTAGTCCCCTTCAGTTTTCTCTTCAGCATATAAAAGGCATGCTCAACTGGGTTCAGATCGGGTGATTGATTTGGCCACTCAAGAATTGACCATTTTTTAGCTTTGAAAAACTCCTTTGTTGCTTTAGCAGTATGTTTGGGGTCATTGTCTTGCTGTAGTATGAACCGCCAGCCAATGCGTTTTGAGGCATTTGTTTGAACTTGAGCAGATAGGGTGTGTCTATACACTTCAGAATTCATTATGTTACTACCATCAGCAGTTGTATCATCAATGAAGATAAGTGAGCCAGGACCTCCAGCAGCCATACTTGCCCAGGCCATACCACCCCCACCACCGTGTTTCACAGATGAGGTGGTATGCTTTGGATCTTGGATAGTTCCTTCCCTCCT
Organism: Amblyraja radiata; assembly: GCF_010909765.2. Taxonomy (NCBI): domain Eukaryota; kingdom Metazoa; phylum Chordata; class Chondrichthyes; order Rajiformes; family Rajidae; genus Amblyraja; species Amblyraja radiata. The sequence continues at coordinate 24,578,605 of NC_045977.1, forward strand.
CCATACTTTGCTCTTGCCATCACTCTGGTATGTTAATATTCGTCTCATTTGTCCACAAGACCTTTTTCCAGAAATGCGGTTACTCTTTTAAGTGCTTTTTAGCAAACACTAACCTGGCCATCCTATTTTTGCGGTTAACTAGTGGTTTGCATCTTGCAGTGTAGCCTCTATATTTCTATGCATGAGGTCTTCTGCGGACAGTGGTCATTGACAGATCCACAACTGAAGAGTGTTTCTGATCTGTCAGACAGGTGTTTGGGGATTTTTCTTTATTCTCGACAGAATTCTTCTGTCATCAGCTGTGGAGGTCTTCCTTGGCCTGGCAGTCCCTGTGCGATTAGTAAGCTCACCAGTGCTCTCTTTCTTCTTAATGATGTTCCAAACAGTTAATTTAGGTGAGCCTAAGGTTTGACTGGGGATGATCAGCCATGATCACATTGAATGGCGGTGCTGGCTCGAAGGGTCGAATGGCCAACTCCTGAACCTATTGTCTATTGACTGATGTCTCTAACAGTTTTATTCTTGTTTCTCAGTCTCATAATGGCTTCTTTGACTTTCATTGGCACAACTTTGGTCCTCATGTTGATGAACAGCAATAAAAGTTTCCAAAGGTGATGGAAAGACTGGGCAAAAGACTAGGTGCTGAGAGCTCTCTTGTACCTGCAGTAAGGAGGCATTTAAACACACCTGAGCAATTATAAACACCTGTGAAGCCATGTGTCCCAAACATTATGGTGCCCCGAAATGGGGGGACTATGTATAAACACAGCTGTAATTTCTACATGGTGAAACTAAAATGTATAAAAATACCCTTTAATGAAATTTGACAATGTGCACTTTAACCACACGTGATTTTTTTCTATTACAAATCTCAAATTGTGGAGTACAGAGGCAAATAAATAAATGATGGGTCTTTGACCCAAACATTATGGTGGGCACTGTACCTTGAGCACTGAATCATGAATAACGCAGCACCCTGAGCACAACTAAAGCATTACAACTGTTCACACCCTCTTGTCCTTTCTGTCTGTTCCCATTTGCTCTCCTTCATCGTGGAGAGAAACTGTTCTGGCTAAACAGCATGCTACTGATAATCCTTTGCACTAACAGTGGTCCTAATCCTATTTTGCTTCCAAAATCCCTTCACACTTTCCTCAGTCAATACTCTAAATGTAAAAATGGGCACAGTTTCAATCGCCCACTCCCATGACTTTTGTCTTCTGAAGAAATAGCAGGCATGTTGGAGCAGTGTGTTTCCTGCAGGATGTGGGAAGACAGGGACACTGCTGGTGCTTCTGGAAACTACACCAGCAGAAATTATGTCCAGGTGCAGCTCCTGAACGAACGTGTTAGGGGACTGGAGAAGCAGCTGGATGAGCTCAGGGCCATTCGGGAAAACGAACGTTTCCTGGACAGGACCTACAATGCGGTTGTCACGCCGAGGATACAGGAAGAGCGAAGGTGGGTGAGTGTGAGAAAGGGGAGTAACCGTGGAGTGCAGGAGACCCCGGTGGCTGTGCCAAATGGAAACAGGTACACCCTTTTGGGAGGTGTCGATGCAGATGACGCTTCCAGACCGAGCGGCAGACAGGTCAATGGCTCCAATCCTAACGATGAGACTCGACTGGCGAGACCGACGTCAGGCAAAGCTATAGTGGTGGGTGACTCCATTGTCCGAGGTGCAGACTGGAGATTCTGTGGCGGCAGGTGAGACTCGCGGATGGTCTGTTGCCTGCCTGGTGCCAGGGTTCAAGATATCATGAACCGAATTCAGAACATCCTCGAGAGGGAAGGTGAACAGCCGGCAGTAGTTGTGCAGGTGGGCACGAACAACATTGGGAAGAAGAGGAAGTGAGTTAGGAAGAAGACTGAATAGCAGGACTTCTAGGGTGGTTATCTCTATGGTGGAGGCCAAATCACTGGATGGATTTAAGAGAGAGTTAGATAGAGCTCTAGGGGCTAGTGGAGTCAAGGGATATGGGGAGAAGGCAGGCACGGGTTATTGATAGGGGACGATCAGCCATGATCACAATGAATGGCGGTGCTGGCTCGAAGGGCCGAATGGCCTCCTCCTGCACCTATTTTCTATGTTTCTTTTTCAATTTTCCAGACACTGCCAGTATCCACACCTTCTTCTGCTAATGATGTTTCTGACCGAGCTGATTGCTGCTTCAGACTGGGAGATATTGACCAACTCTTGTGGAGACCTGCAAACTGCATCTAATTTTGCATCAAGGGTAATTGGCCAAGGACTGGAACTCAGTTCTATAACCGAAACTCATCTACCATTACATCAATGCATATGTACAAGATTTATTTGCTAACTGACCTGTATAGGGTGGATATTATGAAATAAATAATTACCAAAATCTTCACTATCTTTTGTGGCCCAGCAGATACAATAATGTTGCAGAAGCTGCTGCAAAAGCTCTTTCTCATCCAAGAATTCCAGTTGCTCTATCCTAGGGGAAACCAACAAGGTTAGAAGAAAACATTTCTTTTAAAAGGGCAAAGTTACCGAATGGATGAATTAACCCATTTTAATAGTACTCCAAAGACACTGGATGTGATTGTGATAGTCTAGTGCCAACACATCAGAGAAAGGCGAAACTCAAAAAACCCTAATCCCAAGATCATCATAATAAAAGTTGTGCTTAGCTACCAGAACAAAATTACTTAAAATCACATATTTAGTTAATTGTTTTGTATTAATGGCTCTATAAATAAGCCTTACATTGAGTTTTCTATAAAGGATCCAGGTGTTTTGGCAAAGGATCTTCAACCAGAAAAATTATCTGTTTCTTCCTCCACAGATGCTGCCTGACCTGCTGATTGCTCTGCATTTTCTGATTTTGTTTCAGATTACTGTCATGTTGTTACATAAAAAATACCCACAAGTTAAACGTACCTCTGAACATCTGCTTGTGGCAAGCTGTTATAAACATTCACCATGTCCAAGACATTCACATTGTCCCAGCCATTTACAAGAAAGCGATCCTTCTGTGAAAGAAGAAGAATTTAATGAGGCACTCACCGATTGTACTAACAAAGCTTTTTAATATTGATGAATAGATAGCTTCAAAGTTCTATAAAATGGAATTTAGAAAGACATTTATATTTTTAACATCTTACCCTGCTTTTGTTTTGGAGTGCATTAATTGTTGTTATATAGACAAGTTCTTGGTATTCCCAATTCAACACACACCAGTAAGATAAATGACAATCTCATCTAGCTGTGGTGTGGGAGCAATGTTGTCCTTCAGATAAGGGGAACTTCCTGTGTTTATTCAAATTGTGCTGCAAGATCTTTACACACAGATCTGATTCGATGTTTTGAAAATCTTATAAAAAGAATGCTACTGCTGATGTTGTCTTGCTCAGTGGAACACCAGCCTCATGTTATACACTTCCTGGTGGAAGCTTGAATTCATAATCCATTGCTCCAGAGATGATACTGCTATCAAGTGATCAATCTGAATTATTTAGTCATTATTTTGCACAATTTCAAAATGCAGAATGTATATTATCGTGACATTGTCTTCTTAAGAAGCATTTTCAATAGTAAATCGAAACAAAAGTAAATCAGAAGTGCAATCAGTCAATGAAAAATGTTCACGTGATTGCAACAAAGTTGTACAAAACCTGCGTCTCCAGAGTTTGACAGATTTCTACGCCAGCAAGGTTACACTGTCGTCGATGTAAGTTTTCGATCATCACTTGGCCAAAGCGATCGCTCATATTCACCTGAAATCATTGAAATGAGGGAACGCTTCCATTAATTTTGGTGAAACAGAGACTTCAAAGTTGGTAAATATAAGAATCAACTGTGTCAGCAATTTCTCAAAACAGCAGACGATTGACTTCAAGCAACATAGATTGCAAGAAAAATATTGTCAGTCATACAGTAAAGAAACAGGCCTTTCTGCTTACTGGGTCTGTGCTGACCATGAAACACCCATTTACACTAATCATCCACTAACCCATTTTATGTTGCCTACATTCACATCAACTCCTCCCAGATTCATCCACTCACCTATACTAGTATTTTGCAGTGGCCAATTAACTCACTCACCTGCATGTCTTTGAGACGCAAGAGGAAACTGGAGCACCCTGGGGAAACCCATGCAGTCACAGGGAGAACACACACAAACCCAACACAGACAGCACGGGAGGTCAGAATTGAGCCCAGGTCCTTGCGGCTGCGAGACAATGGTTCTACCAGCTGCGTCATCTGTCATCCAAACATCATAATACTATAAAGATTGTCCCCGGGTTATGCATGGGTTCCATTCCTGAGAACTGTCTGTAAGACGATTTCTCCATGTCAAAATATGTTCATTTTCTTTTGCTGCCCATATTGTAAAAATAAAGCCCATAACGTTGGCATAGATAGGGTAGATCGTCAGAACCTTTTCCCCATACTAGAGGGAAATGATTAAAAGATATGTAGGGGCATTTTTTTTTACAGTGGTGAGAGCCTGGAAAGTGCTGCTGGGAATGGTGGTGGAGGAAGATACAAAAGTGACATTTAAGAGTCATCTACATAGGCATATAGATGTGCAGGGAGTGGAGGTATATGGATTATGTGCAGGCAGATAAGAGTTGGTCTTGGCATCATATTTGGCAAAGACATTGTGGACCGAATGCTTGTTCCTGTGTTGCACTATGTTCTATGTGCCGCTTTGCATAAGCTTCCTATGATTATTTATTTTCGGCTAGAGTCTAGGTTCAACCGTGACCTTGGATGCTGTTTGTGTGAAGTTTGCAGGTTCTCCCTATGACTGCGTGGGTTTTCTCTGAGTGCACCCACATCCCAAAGACGTGCAGGTTTGTAAGTTAAGCCTCTGTAAATTTCCCCTCGTGTGCGAAAGTGGCATAACGTTGATTGATGGTTGGCATGGACTCAGTGGGCTAAAAGGCCTGTTTCCATGATGTATCTCTAAACAAAATCAATAAATAATAACCACAATACCAGTACACAAATAAAAATTCAGACTGACACAACCCATAATTAAACTAATAGAATATATACTGTATCCAGTCCTAATGGAACATTGTGAAGCATTTTCTTACTATCTTATTTCCCTTAAAGATGTGTGGATGTATTTGTGTAAAGTAAGATTTACGACATTTGAAAGCCAGGCAACCCTTGTAGTTGCATTATTGCAAGTCTCATGAAATTAAGAAATACAACCATTATAAAACTTGGTTAGTGAATTTAAAAAACAGAATTGCAAATTATTTATTGCAGGCACATTTCCTCTCCAAACTTCTACACAGTGCAATGCATATTCATAAGCTCCCCACAACATTCCTGAATTAAACTTCAATAGTCTGAGAAAAGATGTGCTTACCAATAAACTTCAATAGTAAGGAAAAGTATGTGCTTACCAATAAACTGTAATAAACAATTGCTGGGAAAATGATTAATATTATTACCTGCTCGTAATTGATAAACATGGTGGTACTGAAAGTACTGGAAGCCCACTTTATCAATTCTGCAGATTGCTCAGGGGTCATGTAAACAAGGACACATTCCGCCATTAGCAATGTTGGTAACCTAGGTGACAAATAACAGAGCGTTAACCTAAACGGGGCTATCAGAGTAAAAAACACTGATACATTAGATATCTGTACCCTTATAATGCACACAACAAGCACAAGATTCCTTGGCTGTAAATCTCAATTGTGACCAGGGGTCACTATTTAATTAATTATCATCTCAGTAGAGTATTGAGACCATGAGGCATTTGACACATAATCAATATTTCTCCTCCAGAGTGCTTTTCCATTGCAGTAAAGAATATTCAAATATATGTTAGAGAGTAAATAAAGTATCATCACTTTGCTGTGTTGATAATGCGTACGTGCAGGTGCAAATATTTTGTGAGGTAGGAGTGCTATAGAGCCAGGGTGTATGGAAGAGTGTATGAAGAGTGTCAAGAGTTGTAAGGAAATGCAGTGCCTAGCTATAAATGATGATTAATTCCTTTTACCAAAAAATAATAAATCCAGTCTAATTTCAAATCACATAGAAAACTGTCAGGTAACTCGAAGTTGCAAGTTAACATTTACTAAAAATCAACTATGCATTCCTTTGTAGGAGAGAATTAAAAAACAGTGACGGCGCATAAGCTTGCGTTGAACCTTGGCTAGACCACAACTCCACTAATTATCTAACAATCTGCAAATCTCAATGTTTCACCATGAGGCATACCAGGTAATATTCGTCATTCTCAAATGTACCGAGGCTTCTGTTCATGCACCCCCTTACACTTACCCAGACCCAGAATGCTGTACTCCATTTCACTCACCCAACCCTGATTGCAGCACTCCCTTACACTATCCCAGGCCCTAGGTTGTGCTTCCTTACACGCGCCTATGCCCTGGGTCCAGCTCCCTTTCACTTCTCAGGCCCTGGTCCTCGTCTCCGTTCTAAATGGCTGGTTCTGGACTCCCCCAACATCGGGAACTTGTTTCCTGCCTCTAGCATGTCCAAACCCTTAATAATCTTATATGTTTCAATGAGATTCCCTCTCATCCTTCTAAACTCCAGAGTATTCAAGCCCAGCCGCTCCATTCTCTCAACATATGACAGTCTCGCCACCCTGGGAATTAACCTTGTAAACCTACGCTGCGCACCCTCAATAGCAAGAATGTCCTTCCTCAAATTAGGGGACCAAAACTGCACACAATACTCCAGGTGTGGTCTCACTAGCTGGTATACTAGTTACCTTACATATCCCAAAGTCAAACAGTTAGGACATGTGGGTAGAGTTGAGAAACGAAAAGGAAGCGATCACAACTCTTCATCTGGTCAGTGAGAGATAGAGGCGCAGATATGTGGACAGTGTTAAACAAAGAAGCGTTAAAAAAACCAGGGTAATTATAGTTGGGGGTTTCAACTTCCCCAATATAAACCAGCATTGACTAAATGTGGAAACATTGAAGAGGGGGCAAAATATTTAAAGTACATCCAGGGGGATGTACATCCTTGAGCCAAATAGTACATAGCCCATGAGGGGCGATACTCATTCTAATCCTTGGAAATATAGCTGGACAAATGAAATAAGCGTCAGTGGGAGAACATTTTGGGATCATGACCATAATTCAATTGGCTTTTATGTTGTTATGGAAAAGGATATAAGGCCTGGAGAAGGACACAGCAAGTTAGCTTCCATCTGGGCACATTGCCAACTTCCGGATTCATTTTCAAAATCAACAATTTAAATTTTCCGTTAATATCAGAATTGGCCAGTTCCACTGTCTGTATCCATCTGTATTAAACCAAGATCTTACTGAACGGTGGAGTAAAGCATGGTGGAATTCAAAAGATTATTCTCCACAATTACTGCCACAGTAAAATAAATTTGACCAGACATCTTCCCTTCTCTTGCCCTTTCAGCATTTCGCAGGGATCATTTCCTTCACAAGCCTCAGTCAACTCTTCCGTTCCCGCCAACCACCCCCTTCTAATGGCGATCTGCTGTGCAACCGCAGGTGATGTAACACTTGTCCTTTACCGTCTTCTTTTCCCACCATCAGGGACCTAAACAATCCTTACAGGTGAAGCAAAGGTTTCATTGTACCGTTAACCCTGTGTTAACCTACATATGACAAATAAAAACTGAACTGAACTGAACTGAAATCTAGTTTAATACATTTGATGTTCACAATGTGGTCTCCACTACACTGAAGAAACCAAATGCAGGTTGGGTGATTGCTTCACAGCTAACTTTTGTTCAGTCCACAGAGGTGACCCAGCGTCTCCCACTCTGACTGTGGCCGCCTGCACTGTCACACGGCACACTACAAGCTTGTGGAACAGCACCCCATCTCTCATCTGGGCATCTTGCAGCCTTCCATTGAGGAATGTTGATTTCTACAACTTCTAATGTCTTTTTGTATTAGTTGGCACATCTTCTTGCCCTGCATTTCATATCTCCTATGTTCTTTTGTCTACAATCTCACTCTAACTGCCCCATTCACTCATTGATCAGATTACCTTGTTTACAGCTTATCCCCATGGTCCCCTTGTTTTCACGCTCGGAGAGCCACCCCCCTTGCCCCACCTCAACAAACTTCTTACGCCTTCTTTCCAGCTTTGACGTCTTTGACCTGAAACATTAACTCTGTTTCCCATTCTGACCTGCTGAGTATTGCCAGCAAACAAAACTAAAAAAAACTACATGTTCTGTTTTTATTTTAAACATCCTGGTGAATGTCCTCTGCATGTTCGACAGTGCAATCACATACTGTGGCAACCAAAACTGCACATAATGCTCAGCTGTGGCCTAATCAAAGTTTTACAACCTTTTTGCATTTTATCTATGCCCTGGCCAATTAAGGCAATATCACAACAAGGCAATATCCCATATGCCTTCATCCCCATCTAATGCGCTTGTGCTGCCACCTTTTGGCATCAATTGATTTATACACCATGGTCCCTATGTTCTTCAAAACCCGAGGACCATGCTATTCATGGTGGACTTAATAGAGCTTCCTCTCCAAATGCATCACCTTACACGAATCAAAATTAAATTCCATCTGCCATTGCAAACCAATTTAACAGCTGATTGATATCATTCTGTAACCTATGACTAGCATTACTATCCAACAACATCACCAATTTTATGTTATCAGTAAGCTTAGTAATCATAATTCCTAAAAGAAAACAAAGAGTACAGGTGGGTCAGGCAGCATCCCAGGCGAACATGGATAGGTGTCGTTTTGGATAAAACCCTTCTTCAGATCGATTGTAGGGGTGGGGGGTGGGGGATGGTGAGAAGAAAGCTGGAAAAGGGGAGAGGCAGGACAAAGCGTGGAAGGTCGGCAAAGGCTAGAGGCGGTTTGATAGATGTATGGTTGGAACAAAGGAGGTGTGAGACGGGTTTGAAGAGTTGTGGATTGTAAAGCTAGAGGGAGGAACGTGGTGGGGGAAGAGGGTTAGTGGAGGGTAAATAGGCAGGAGACCAGGTGGGGCATAGGGGAGTGAAGTGGGAGGGGGTGTGTCAGGGGGAATGGATAGGGGGTTCTCTAAAAGTGGAGAATTCAATGTTCATACTGTTGGTTGTTAGCTACCCAAGAGGAATATGAGATGCTATTCCTCAGGTTTGCATGTGACCTCACTTTGGCAATGGATGAGGCACAGGACAGAAAGCTCAGAGTGGAAATGGGAAGAGGAGATAAAATGGTAGCAGTAGAGTTGCAGCCTTACAGCGTCAGAGACCCAGGTTTGATCCTGAATATGGGTGTTGTCTGTAGAGAGTTTGTATGTTCTCCCTATGACCATGTGGGCTTCTCTGCCACAGAAGGTAGTTGAGGCCAGTTCATTAAGAGGAAGTTAGATGTGGCCCTTGTGGCTAAAGGGATCAGGGGTATGGAGAGAAGGCAGGTACAGGATACTGAGTTGGATGATCAGCCGTGATCATATTGAATGGCGGTGCAGGCTCGAAGGGCCGAATGGCCTACTCCTGCACCTATTTTCTATGTTTCTATGTTTCTCCAGGTGTTCCGGTTTCTTCTCACATCCTAAAGACGTGCACTTTTGTAGATCAATTGGCTTCTGTAAATTGTCTCTGGTAAGTAGGATTGAACTAGTGTACAGGTGAACGCTGGTCGGCGCAGACTCAGTGGGCCGAAGGGCCTGTGTCCATGCTGCATCTCTAAACTAAACTAACTAAACTAAGCCGCCTGGGATACATCTCATCAAGCTCTGCAGAAGCCCACTTCATACCCAGTAAGACTGTTAATAGTGTTGTTTTAATCTAATAAAATGCTCTAGAATTTTTTCTGGATATTAGATATTTAAGGGCCACTCTTCACTCTCCCAGTTTGTTACAGGTGGAACACATTTTTATGGCTGCTTTTAGTGGCCCCCAGTAACTACCAGATGAACCGTGCCCGGGCAATGAATATGGTTCCATGTTGGAGCTACAAGATTTGTTCCAAAAGGTTTGGGACACACAGTGGTGCAGCTGATAGATCTGCTGCCTCACTGCGCCAGAGATCTGTGTTTGATCCTGACCTTGGAAGCTGTCTGTGTGGTATTTGCACATTCTCCCTGTGACCACATGGGTTTCCTCCGTGAGTTCTGGTCACATCCCAAAGACAAGTGGGGTTGTAGACTAATTGTGAAACCTACCATGAGGACAGTGAAGGTTTGGCCTGAGGGGGCTGTCTCTGTTTTACAGGAGCAGTTTCAGCAGACAGACTGGAGTCTGTTTGCTACCCAGTCCACCTTCAATTCACAAGTGGACATCAACTCATACACCTTAACAGTTATGGACTATATAAAATCCTGCACCGATAATGTCTCTACCCACAAAGAGATAAAGACCTTCCCTAACCAGAAGCCGTGGATGAGCAGGGAGGTCAGACTCCTACTGAAGGCTCGCGATGCCGCTTTCAGATCTGGCGACGCTGAGGGATACAGCTCATCCAGGGCCAATCTCAAAATGGGAATTAGGAATCCCAAACTCAATCACAAACGGCGGATTGAGAAGCACTTCCAAAACAACTCTGACCCCAGGCGCATGTGGCAAGGAATCAAATCTCTTGCCGATTACCAGAAAGTTAACACCCCTCCCCCAGACAACGCCACCCTTCCTGACGAGCTAAACCATTTCTATGCTCGCTTTGACCGGGACAACAAAACCCCAGCCATCAAAGTTGCTCCACCCCCGAATGAACAACCCCTCAGTCTCTCCACCTCTGCTGTACAAGATGCACTGAGAAAGGTGAATGAGCACAAAGCTGCCGGCCCCGATGGCATCCCTGGCCGGGTGCTTAGGGCATGTGCTGGACAACTATCCCCAGTCTTCACCGAAATTTTCAATCTCTCACTGGCCCAGGGTGTTGTCCCCACTTGCCTCAAGACATCAACCATCGTGCCAGTGCCCAAACAGTCAGCCACAGGGAGTCTCAACGATTTCCGCCCAGTGGCACTCACCCCTGTCATTGCTAAGTGCTTTGAGAGGCTGATCTTGGCTCACCTCAAAGCCAGCCTCCCCCCCACACTGGACCCCCATCAGTTTGCCTACCAGGCCAACAGGTCTACAGAGGACGCCATATCGGCGGCTCTACACTCTGCCCTGACCCACCTGGACAACAACAACTCCTACATCAGGTTGCTGTTCATTGATTTCAGCTCTGCCTTTAACACTGTCATCCCCGCCAGCTTGATCACCAAACTCAGCGGACTTGGCATCTCCACCTCCCTCTGCAATTGGACACTGGATTTCCTCACCAACAGACCACAGTCTGTTAGGGTCAACAACCTCACCTCCTCCACTATAACGCTGAACAGGGCTGTGTGCTATGCCCTCTCCTCTACTCCCTCTTCACCCACGACTGCATCCCTAAGTACGGATCCAACGCCATCATTAAGTTTGCTGACGACACCACGGTGGTAGGACTGATCAGTGACAACGATGAGTCAGCCTACAGAGAGGAGGTCCAGCACCTGACAACCTGGTGTGCTAACAATAACCTCGTCCTCAACTCCAAGAAGACGAAGGAAATTATTGTCGACTTCAGGTAGGTCAGAGGAGGCAGTCATACCCCCATCCATATAAACGAGACTGAGGTAGAGCGCGTCTCCAGCTACAAATTCCTCGGGGTACATATCTCGGAGGATTTGTCCTGGTCCCTCAACACCTCCAAGCTGATCAAAAAGGCACAGCAGCGCCTTTACTTCCTGAGGAGGCTCAAGAAAGCCCACCTGTCCCCCCAGATCCTGACCAACTTCTACCGCTGTACCATCGAGAGCATCCTGACCACCTGCTTCACGGTATGGTACAGCAGCTGCACTGTTGCGGACAGGAAGGCACTACAACGGGTGGTGAAAACCGCGCAGCACATCATCGGTGCCCCGCTCCCTGCCATGGATGCCCTCCACCGAAAACGGTGTCTGAGACGGGCTGGGAAGATCATTAAAGACCCCTCCCACCCCAACCATGGACTGTTTGCCCTCCTCCCATCAGGGAGACGGCACAGGAGCCTCAGGTCTCGTACCAGCAGGATGAGGAACAGCTTCTACAATTATACCATCACATTGCTGAACTCGGAGTCCCGCCGATAGATTTCTCCGGTCCCTCCGTCCCCATTGTTTAATTATTCTGTATTTTTGATTATTCTGTATCTTCTTTTTTTTTAAATTTCTATATGCACTACTACTACGGACTGACGCAAAACTGCATTTTGTTGTACCCATACTCAGTATTTGTGCAAGGACATTAAAGTTGAATTGAATTGAATTGAATTGAATTGAATAATTGGCACTGTAAATTTCCCTGAGTGCGTGAGGAGTGGATGAGAAAGTGGGATAACGTAAATCTAGCATGAACAGATGATCAATGGTCGGTGTAGACTCATTGTCCTTAGGGTTTGTTTCCACATGCCATCTCTAAACTATAGACTAAATTAAAGTGAACTAACCAAACCTCCTTCACTTAGGAGAGAGATGGTGTTGCACAATGGATGGAAGAATCAGAGTGTTGATGCAACCTCTGTACAATGACTAAATGTGATGGTTACTCTCACCGATTAAGTTACGAATTGAAATGTATAGGAGCAAGGAGGTCCTACTGAAGTTGTACATGGCCCTGGTAAGGCCACACCTGGAGTATTGTGTACAGTTTTAGTTTCCTCATTTGAGAAAGGACATTCTTGCTATTGAGCAAGTGCAGCATAATTCCCGGGATGGCGGGACTGACATATGATAAAAGAATGGATCGACTGGGCTTATATTCATTGGAATTTTGAAGGATGAGAGGGAATTTTATGGAGACATATAAAATTCTTAAACGATTGGACAGGGCAGATGCAGGAAAACATTTTCTGATGTTGGGCGAGTCCAGAACCAGGGGTCACAATTTAAGAATAAGGGGTAGGACATTTAGGACTGAGATGAGGAAAAACCTTTTCAGCCAGTTGTGAATCTGTGGAATCTCTGCCTAGTGGAGACCTATTCACTGGATGTATTCAAGAGAGAGTTAGATATAGCTCTTTGGGCTAACAGAATCAAGGGATATGGAGAGAAAGCAGGAACAGGGTACTGATTCTGGATGATCAGCCATGATCATATTAAATGGCGGTGCTGGCTCAAAGGGTCGAATGGCCTACTCCTGCACCTATTTTCTATGCTTCTATGTAAACCGGGAGAATAAAGTCAATATGCTTTTCAATATGCTTAAAATTAATATGCTTTTTCATTAAGTTGGTTTTGTCACCTATTTACAATAACTGCTATGAATTTTAGAACTCAGCCTTAAAAAATGGAAGGTACACAAAAATGCTGGAGAAACTCAGCGGGTGCAGCAGCATCTATGGAGCGAAGGAAATAGGTAACGTTTAGGGCCGAAACCCTTCTTCAGACTGATAGGGGGTGGGGGGGGGGGTAGAAGGAAGGAAAAAGGGAGGAGGAGGAGCCTGAGGGCGGGGGGATGCGAGGAGACAGTTCGAGGGTTAAGGAAGGGGAGGAGACAGCAAGGGCTAGCAAAATTGGGAGAATTCAATGTTCATGCCCTCCGGACGCAGTCTACCCAGGCGAAATATGAGGTGTTGTTCCTCCAATTTCCGGTGTTGCTCACTCTGGCAATGGAGGAGACCCAGGACAGAGAGGTCGGATTGGGAATGGGAGGGGGAGTTGAAGTGCTGAGCCACCGGGAGTTCAGGTAGGTTCTTGCGGACTGAGCGGAGGTGTTCGGCGAAACGATCGCCCAACCTCCGCTTAGTCTCACCGATGTAAATCAGCTGGCATCTAGAGCAGCGGATACAGTAGATGAGGTTGGAGGAGATACAGGTGAACCTTTGTCGCACCTGGAACGACTGCTTGGGTCCTTGAATGGAGTCGAGGGGGGGAGGTAAAGGGACAGGTGTTGCATTTCTTGCGGTTGCAACGGAAAGTGCCCGGGGAGGGGGTGGTACGGGAGGGAAGGGAAGAATTGACAAGGGAGTTGCGGAGGGAGCGGTCTTTGCGGAAGGCAGACATGGGGGGAGATGGGAAGATGTGGCGAGTGGTGGGGTCACGTTGGAGGTGGCGAAAATGGCGGAGGATGATTTGTTGTATTTGCCGGCTGGTGGGGTGAAAGGTGAGGACTAGGGGGACTCTGCCCTTGTTGCGAGTGCGGGGATGGGGAGAGAGAGCAGTGTTGCGGGGTATGGAAGAGACAGACTTAAAAAATGAAAGGCTGAATAGCTTGAGTTTAGAAGAATGAGAGGATATATAAATTCTTCAAAGGTTTGACAGGATCTAACTGGTATTTTCCCCTCATGAGAGGAGCAGAGATGTCAGAATTAAATAGGTCCTCTCGAAAACTGATATAAAGAAAAATATTATTCTCTCAAATGATTGTGAGCTTTGGAATTCCTATCCCCAGAAAGCTGTGGAGACTGATGTATAATCAAAATGAGGAAAGGGCAGGAAAGTGAAACTGAGGAAGTTGGATCAGCTTCATGTTGGAGCAGGCACGAGGGGCTGAATGGCCTACTCTTGTTCCTCTTCTTACAATCACATATTCTTTCAGTATTATGACATGGTAAAGACCTGTCCGGAGAGATCCACAGTGAGATAATAATACAAATTTACAGTTCCAGAATGGGATTCATTATGTTGTTGGAGTTTGTGTTGTGTCAGGATAGGGACATTAACTAACTATAAATACTTACTTTGCATCCAGACCAAATCTCCTCAATCTTTCCAGCAGCACGGGGAGGTCACGGAGATCTTGCCCAATAATGGCATAGCGATTAGAATCCATGTTGGAGCCATCTTGCAAATGGACAAAATCTTGAAGTGAACATTCTTGAACAATGCTTATCAACAATTTCAATTTAAAAACAAAGTTCAAATGTAAAATCATTTGAATTCATTTGAAACCACAGCATTCTTGACGGGTATCTGGTGTTAAGCAATTTGTGATACCGAAAGAGTGCAAAGCATTGGAGTCCATGTGCTTTGCTATCGGAACAAGCTAGGCATGGTGACAAAGAGATAGCCACCAAGAATGACATGGTCACGTAATACAATTTATCAACCACGCATGCTAAAGTTGAACTTTGATCAAATTGACCAAATTCAGGACCAGAATATAAATATGCAACTCATAAGGTTTTGTGACTTAAGATGTGGTTCTCAACAGGATTGGTGCAACTGAGTTGTATGATTCATTCATACAGCTATTTCAAGAAGAAACTTAATCTATGCACCAAAGAACAGTCCATGTTAGCTATTTAAACCCATTGATATTTGAAGGGGATCAGGTATAAAAATATGTTTCTTTCTCACCTATCAGCAGACTACTACTTGAATGTGTTTCTATAATAGGCTTTGACAATGGAGGCTTTGTTCTGGAGGAAAGAGGAAACAATTATATGTGGTTTATTGACAATGTTACAACACAATAATTAGTCTAGAGAAGAAAAGGATTTTAAAAATGGCAAATGACTCAGTTTAACAAACATTAAAATGCAAGTTTAATAACCTCATGCGCACAAGTGTGCTTGAATAACAACAGATTCACAATTAAAATGGTAAAACAACATCTCTAAATTAGAAAGTAGAGATAATCCAAACTTTTGTAGCTATTCCTAATTCAAATGACATACCCAGATCTACCGAGAAACATTGAGTAAGAAGGAATTGCAGATGCTGGTTTACACTGAAGATAGACACAAAATGCTGGATTAACTCAGCGGGACTGGCAGCATCTCTGGAAAGAAGGAATTGGTGATGTTTCGGGTCAAGACCCTTTTTCAAGAAACATCACTTATTCAAGTTCTCCAGACATGCTGCCTGACCCACTGAGATACACCAGCACTATGTGTCTTTTTTTGTAAACCAGCATCCGCAGTTCCTTGGGCCAGCTGTGTGGGACTTTGGTTAGGCCACATTTGGATTATTGCGTGCAGTTCTGGTCACCTTATTATAGGAAGGATCTGGAGGCCTTAGAGAATGTACAGAATGTTGGCTGGATTAGGGGGTATTAACTACAAGAAGAGGTTGGACAGAGTTGGATTGTATTCCCTGGAGCATCAGAGCTTGAGGGAAGATCTGGGAGAAGTATATAACATTTTGAGAGGCATAGATAGGGTAGACAGTCAGAACCTTTTTCCTTAGGTGGAAATGGTTAAATAATTGAGGGTATAGCTACAAGGTGATAGGGGCAAGGTTTAAAGAAAATGTGCAGGGCAAGTTTTATTTTTACACAGAGGGTGGTGGATGCCTGGAATACACTGACTTGGTTGGTGGTGGAGGCAGAAAGGATAGTGGCATTTAAGAGGTTTTTAGATAAGCACATGGATATGTAGCGAACGGAGGATCTTGATCACATGCAGGCAGACGAGTTTAGTTAATCTTGGCATCATGTTTGATATAGACATTGTGGGTTGAAAGTCCTGTTCTTGTGCTGTATTGTTCAATGCTCTAATAAGAATATTCCTTACTTATTAGTACATGGGGTAATTATAGATAGTTATAACTGATGTATGAAAGGCAAAACAGCATCTTGGCAAATTTGGGAAAGGTGGAAAACATTTATTTTACAAAATGTTGAATTAAGCCTATTGATAACATTAAGAAACAATGAATTAATGCAGGAAACAATGTTGAGAGTCTCAAATGTTTTTTAGCTTGGCTTGTTGCAAATAGCTTTATCTCCCAGGCAGAGCTGGTTCCAATGGCACTTATTTAAGAAAAATATGTGTGTATTCACAATACTTGGAATATATTTCCTTGTTCAATATCAAAAGATATTATCGTCGAGAGTTGGTCCCTCTCTCCATCAGCAGCACTACAGTGCCACTTCTGCGGGAATGTGTTATAATAGTAAGACAAGTTTGTCAAAACAGCGTTATAATTTCTCATTCTCTATCTTGAGGGAACTGAAATTGGAAATTAAGTTGGTAATTTAATTAAATGAACTTACTTTATCAAGTGCAATTTTCTCATGGCAATCATTGGAAAGTCAACTTCAAAGTATTTTTTTGGAAGCATATTTTGATCCTGAGGTTAAAAAAAGATTAATACAAATTTAACACTGGAAGTAATTTGAATAGAAGATACACACAAAAAGCTAGAGTAACTCAGCGAGTCAGACAGCATCTCTGGAGAAAAGGAATAGGTGACGTTTCGGATTGAGACCCTTCTTCAGACTGAAAGTCAGGGCAAAAGGAAATGAGAGATATAGTGGGTGATATAGAACAAATGAATGAAAGATATGCATATCCTTCATTCATTTATTCCAGATGTGTTTAGAGGTAGAAACCAACTACTGCTGCTGGGATATACTGAAGATGGACACAAAGTGCTGGAGTGGGTCAGGCAGCATCGCTGGACTATCAAGTGTACTCTGCCATTCAATCATGGCTGATCTGTCTATCCTTCTCAAGCCCATTCACCTGCCTTTTCCCCAACAACCTTTAATGCCCTTACTAATCAAGAATTACTAATCTCCATTTTAAAAATACCCAATGACGGCCTCCACAGCCATCTGTGGCAATGAATTCCACAGATTAATCAACCTTTGATGTCCTCTCAAAATAAATACTAATATTGCACTTACCTTCCTTATGCCTCTGTCCCACTTAGGAAACCTGAACGGAAACCTCTGGTGACCTTGCCCGCGACCCAAGGTTTCCATGAGTTGCCGGAGGTTTTGGTCACTCTCCCTAATGGTCGAAAGTGGTCGAGGCTTCTTTTAGGTTGCTTCGATTATTTCAACATAATCAAAACCGGCCTCGACTAAAAATAGGTTGCCGTTTGGTCGAAGCCAGTGGAGTGGGGTCGCTATTTACTTACAGGCAGTCGAAGGCAATCTCCTTCGCTGACCGGCCATTTTGATTGGCTCATTGGAGTTTCACGACCTAGAAGACCCACCGGAAGGTAAAATGCCCGCTAAACGTTATTAAACTTCTTAAAACTGTCTCCACTCCTCCCCCCCCTCTCTAAAGGGCTTACCGTGCTCTGTGGCAGCCGTTTACCTTCCTCTTCATCGCGGAGACAGCGCTCCTCCGCTCTCCATGGCCCCCACTGTGTGTGTGTGTGTGTGTGTGTGTGTGTGTGTGTGTGTGTGTGTGTGTGTGTGTGTGTGTGTGTGTGTGTGTGTGTGTGTGTGTGTGTGTGTGTGTGCGCGCGCGCACGCGCACACAGTCGGTAGCAAAGATCCTATAGGATCTTTGGCCGGTCCATCCAGCTCGAGCTTTCCAGGCAAGTGACCAAAACCTCCGGCCACTCATGGAAACCTTGGGTCGCGGGCAAGGTCACCAGAGGTTTCCGTTCAGGTTTCCTAAGTGGGGCAGGGGCATATTTCCTTCCTTACTACTGATTGCAAATTAACTTTTGGGAATCCTACGCCAGCACTCCCAAATTTCCTTGCATCTCCGATTTCTGAATTCTCTCCCCATTTAGAAAATAGTCTGTGCCTTTATTCCTACTACCAAAATTCATGACTCCATACTTTGTTACACTGTATTCCATCTGCATTGCTTTGGCCACTCTCCAAACCTGTCCAAGTCCTTCTGTAGAGTCCCTGCCATCTCTACACTGCCTGCCCCACCACATATCTTTGTATCATCCACAAACCTGGTCAGATCCTTCAATTCCCTCATCCAAATCATTGATTAGATTAGATTTCCTTTATTGTCATTCAGACCTTTCGGTCTGAACGAAATGCTGTTGCCTGCAGCCATACATGTAATAATAACAACACACCATAAACACAAATTAACATCCACCACAGTGAGTTCACCAAACACCTCCTCACTGTGATGGAGGCAAAAGTCTTAGAGTTACTGTCTCTTCCCTCCTCTTCTCCCACTGCACCGAGGCGATACCCCACCGGGCGATGGTATCAGTCCCGCGGTTCAAGCTCCGCGGCCCGGGGGTGGTCGAAGCTGCCGCCCTCCAGTCCAGCGGACGCAGCTGTTGCAACGGGAGCTCCGGAAAACAGGCACCAGCCATGTGAAGATATACCATGTGAAGAGTATCAATCCCAGCACCAAACCCTGCGGAACACCGCTAGGCACTGGCAGCCAACTAGAAAAAGCGCCCTTTATTCCCACTTTTTACCGTCTGTCATTCAGCCAATCTTCTATCTATGCTGGTATCTTCCCTCTAATACCATGGGTTCTCATCTTTGTTAGCAGCCTCACACGCGGCACCTTATCAAAGGCCTTCTAAAAATCCAGGAAAACAACATCCACTGACTGTCCATCCTGCTATTTACTTCCTCAAAGATTCCAACAGATTCGCCAGGCAAGATCTCCCCTTCTCAAAACCATGCTGACCTCAGCCTATTTTATCAAGTTTCTTCTAAGTACTGAGAAACCCCATCCTTTATAATGGACTCTAAAATCTTACCAACCACTGAAGTCAGGCTAACTGGCCTATAGTTTCCCGTCTAGTTTTGCTCCCATCTTGAACAGTGGAGTAACATTTGCAATTTTCCAATCCCCTAGAACCACTCCTGACTCTGGTGATTCTTGAAAGATCACCACCAATGCCTCCACAATCTCTAAAACTACCTCTTTCCAAAACCTGGGAGATAGGCCATCAGGTCCAGATGACTTATCCACTTTCAGATTTTTCAGCTTCCCAAGCACCTCCTTAAGTAATAGCCACTCTGCCCCCTGACTAACTTCTGCCCCTGAATCTCTTGAATTTCAGCCATGTTGTTGATGTCTTCCACTGTGAAGACCAACGCAAAAAACTTATTCAATTTCTCTGCCATTTATTTTTCCCCATTATCACTTCCCCAGTGTCATTTTCCAGTAGTTCAATATCCACTCTTGCCTCACTTATTTTTATATATCTGAAGATACTTTGCTAGCCTCTTTTATATTATTGGCTAGCTTACCTTCTTATTTCAATTTTTCTCCCTGTAGTTACTTTCTTTTGCTTTTTTAAAAGCTTCCAAATCCTCTAGCTACCCACTACTCTTTGCAATATTATATGTCTTCTCTTTTAGTTTTATGGTGTATTTGACTTCCCTTGTCAGCCATAATCCCCTCATACTCCCCAAATGGGCCTGTCCCACTTACGCAAATTTTCTGGCGACTTGCCAGCACCCGTCATAGGTAGTTGCAGCTCGCCGAAACATTTCAACATGTTGAAAATCCAGCGACGACCAGAACAAGGCACGACTCTTTGGGCGACTACTCACGACCATGCAGGCTTCACCCCACAACATGTTGCCTGTATGGTCGTGAGTAGTCTCCTCAGTCGCCCAAAGAGGCGTAGCGTCTTTCTGGTCGCCGCTGGATTTTCAACGTTGAAAATTTCCGGCAACCTGCAATGACCTATGACGGGTGCCGGCAGTCGCCAAAAAAGTCGCGTAAGTGGGACAGGCCCATTAGCATCTTTCTTCCTCTTTGGGATAAAAAGATCCTGCATCTTATGAATTGTTCCCAGAAAATCCTGCCATTGCTGCTCCACCGTCATTCCAGCTAGGGTCCCTTTCCAATCAACTTTAGCCAGCTCCTTCCTCATGCCTCTGCAGTCATCTTTACTCAACAGTAATACAGATTTTATCTTCTCCCTCTCAGGTTAAATTTTAACATACTGTGGTCACTACCTCCTAGAGGTTCTTTTGCCTTAAGCTCCCAAATCACATCTGGTTTGTTACACAATATAAAATCCACAATTGCCTTTTCCCTAGTAGGCACAACTCCAAGCTGCTCCAAGAAACCATCTTGTAGGCACTCAACAAATTCCTTCTCTTGGGATCCAGAACCAACCTGATTTCCCAGTCTATCTGCATATTGAAATCATCTGGTAGTATATCATTGTTGCAGGTTGTATTCAAACGCGACATGTCCTAAATCTTAAGAGCAATTAGCATTGAATTATCTGTGGTTTGAATGACCAGTTCAACCTTAGAAACTATACAGCTTTGACTAATATGTACCAAAATATATATTTACTCAGATTATAAACAATCCAATAATACCTTCAGCCTCCAAAATGTTGTGTCCAAACCAGCGCCAAGATTTATAACTTGACAATTACAGTTGGTTTTCTTTATAAAAGCATCCAGCAATAAATTCACTGCCTTTACACGGGCATAATATCCTGAAAAGAAAAACAACATCTTCAAATACAAGTTAGAATCTTACTCCCTGGCTTAGAAGATTAATAGGGCGGAATGGTGGCGCAGCGGTAGAGTTACTGCATTACAGCATGTGCAGCGGCGGAGACATGGGTTCGATCCCGACTACGGGTGCTGTCTGTACGGAGTTTGTACGTTCTCCCTGTGACCTGCATGGGTTTTCTCTGAGATCTTCGGTTTCCTCCCACACACCAAAGACGTACAGGTATGTACGTTAATTGACTTGGTAAATGTAAAAATTGTCCCTAGTGTGTATAGGATAGTGTTAATATTCGGGGATCGCTGGTCAGCGCTGACCCGGTGGGCCGAATGGCCTGTTTCCGCGCTGTATCTCTAAACTAAACAACCAATGTATGTTTATTGTTAAACTAGACTAAGTGGGACCCATTGGGTCCCTGTCACATGGGAGGCCAGGTTCCCCAACGCAACCAGTTCCCCAACGCAATATTTCACTACTCACCCATAGCCCCCATCTGCGCAGGCGCGGCTCATTTTCCTTCATCCCCAAGCACGCCCTCTTCTTTCCCCTCTCCTCCTCCCCTACCTCAATCCCTCCCTCACCTCTCCCTCCCTCTCCTTTCCCCTACCCTCAGTCACTCCCTCCCTCTCTCCATAACTCCTCTCCCCTACCTACCTCCTCCTATCCCACCTCCCCCACTCCACACCTCATCCTATCCCCCCCACTATCCCTCCTCACCTCCACCACTTTCCCCCCCCTCCCTCCCTACCCCCTCCTCTCCCTCGATCCCCCCACACTCCCTTCTCACCTCCCCAGGATCGCGAGGTTGCCGCTCCTTTCTCTCCTTGCGTGCCCAGAGCCAGCAGCGCCGCCGCCCTCAGAGCCAGGCTCAGCGCCCAGGCCTCAGAGGGAGAGCCCGAGGCTGTGGCCTACCTTGCCTTGGGTGCAGCGTACTCTGGCAGCTGTGGGCCATGGCGGCTGTGGATGTCCCCTCTGGCCGATAGGCTGTGGCTATCGCCAAGCGAGGCGGGTGCCGCCGGTGAGTGACAGCTGACGCAGCCAATCAGTGCGGCGATGGTGCAGGAAGGGGGCGTCGCCGTTCCGGTCGTGGGCATTGACTAACAGGAGAGGAGACTACTCTGCGTGGCGCTGACTGACAGGAGAAGAGACCAATCTGCGCATGCGCGGTTTTTACGATTTTTAAACCTTAATAACTTTTAGAATATACCATAGATTGGAACAAAACTTGTTGCAATTGCAGCACAGAAGAATTGTGAGCAAGGAGGCGAAAATTTGTAGCGCTATCATGTACCATTTTTGCACAAATAGAAATACCACGCAAACCCGAAGAGCACAAGATCAGAGCTTTCGTTATGTATAGATAGAAGATCTATCTAGTGAAGTAGCAGTTCAAATTAACGAGAGACAGAGTAAATCGAGTGGTTCTCCTACAGTGAATGCAGGCAAAGAATAATTCAGCTATTATCGTGCAACGTTCCATGTTCAAATTGTGGCTGATAGTCACCACTCGGGTTCACAGATTAAAGCAAGCCATTTGGGCAAGCCAGCAGGTTATCCAAAAAAAATCCAATCAAGTTCTCCACCATCAACATTCTGGGGGGGTCATTCCTCAGCGTAACATGTAACAGGAGAAGCCAAGCAACTGAGAAATAGAAACAGGAGAGACCATTCAGCTCCTTGTCCCTGCTCCCTTGTTCAAGATGATAATGGTCGATCTATCTCAGGACTTCTTTGCTGCAAGAATCCTATATTACTCCATTGCACATGGGTCCTGACATTACCTGAACATATTGAGAACTGCCGTAACCCGATAGATCAGCGCCCTCATTCAAACACTTCATGATGCAACTTTATGCAAATATGCCCCTCGACCCAAAGGTGCAGTGACACAATTAGACCCGAATGCACCTGGTGCAACCCATTGCAAATGCACCCCAAACACGATCGTGCTCTGACATAACTGTCAAAAGCAACACGACACATCCAGACACAAACACTTACCAATGCAAATGGGCCTGAACACATCCCAACTAAAACACTTGTCAGGCAATTCCACCAAAACACAAACTCAATGCAACCAAGATATTCCCAGAGGCAACCACACTCCAATGCAACCCAACAAAAGCAGTGCACCCAGATGCAACGGGAATAAACATGTTGCAACACAACTTGGCACAAATGCCCTCAAGGCCACCTGACACCGTGATGTAACACGACAGAAGCATACCCCAATGTATCATGCAAATGCAACCGGCACAAGCAGAGACACAATCACTAAAGCAACATGATGCAATCGTACCCCGACACAATAATACATGCACCCCAACGCAAACACACACGTTTCTCGACATGACACAACGGCATTGTGCAATTATACTGTGCTCCAAGGCATCCTGGCACAGCCGCAATCAACACAACCCGACGCAAACTCAACCTGAGCATATTCCAACACTACATGGCACAACATGAAGCGTAGGCTCCACAAGGAAGCAGAAACACTTACACCCCAAAGCAATATGTGCACCAATGTGTTGCAATGCAACCACTCCCAATGCAACAACAGCACAACACAGGATCTTTTACACAATATAACCCTGCTCCTCAACAAGATACTCACCTATACAATAAGAAGCAAACACGCAGACTACAGCTACAGTTGCACAACACATTGGGAAGGGCGCACATAGAATATAGTGTTCAGTTTTCTTCTCTCTACTATAGTATGGTTGTCATTAAGATGGAAAGAGTGCAGAGAAGAATTATGAGGATGTTGCCAGGACTTGAGGACGCGACTTATTGGGAATGGTTGGGCAGGCTAGGACTTTATTTCATGGAGCTTATAGAGGTATATAAAATCATAAGGAGAGCAGAAATGGTGAATGCATAGTTTTTATTTTCCCAGGGTAGGGGATTCAAGAACTAGAGGGCATAGTTTTAAAGAGAGGGGAAAATATAATAGGAACCTGAGGGTCAACCTTATCACAGAGGCTGGCAGATGAATGGAATGAGCTTCCAGAGGAATTAGCTGAGGCAGGTATAATAACAACATTTAAAAGACATTTGGACAGGAACATGGATAGGAAAGGTTTAGAGGAATATGGATCAAGTGAGGGTAAATGGAACCAGCTTGGATGAGGCATCTACGTCAGCAAGGACTGGTTGGACCAAATGGTCTGTTTCCATGCTGTATATGACTCATAGTCATATAACATCGAAAGAGGGCCCTTCGGTCCAAATTACCCACTCTGACCAACGCATCTCATCTACACTAGTCTCACCTGCCTGCATTTGGCCCATATCCTTCTAAACCTCTCCTATCCACATACCTGTTCAGATGTTTTTTAAATGGTGTGATGGTTCCTGCCTCAATTATCTCATCTGTCAGCTCGTTTCATATACTTACAACTTTTTGTGCAACAAAAGTTGACCCTATTAAATCTTTCCCACCTCACCTTTGTTCTTGATTCCCCTGGCTAAAACTCTGTGCATTTACCCTATTTATTCTTCTCATGATCTTGTAAACTTCTATAAGATCACTGCTCATCCTCTCCCTATAGCTCAGGCCCTCGAGTCCAAGCAACATCCTCGTAAATCTTGTCCGTACCCTTTTCCAGCTTAACAACATATTTCCTGTAACAGAGTGAAGAAAACTAAACACCATACTCTAAATGTGGCCTAACCTCCACTGGGTGGCACCCCTAATGGCCGCCTCGCCAACAGCCTTTGCCAAGGATCGCCAGAAGAAGAGCTCCGACCGCAAGGCCTGTGGACTTTAACACCGCGAAGCCTGCGCTCTCCAGTAAGAAGTGGCCAACTCGGGAGCTCCATGTTCCAAGGCGTCCCGACACCGGAGTTTCGATCATCCCGACGAGAGGGCCTGGACATCGGACCGTTGGCAACGGCAATTGCGGAGGGATCAAGACCTCGACCATGGTGAACAAAGAGGAAGATGCCTGAACTTTATTGCCTTCCATCAACGTGAGGAATGTTGATTCCACTGTGGTGGATGTTTATGTTAAATTTTATTTTGTATGGCTGTATGGCAACTCAATTTCACTGTACCTTAGTTGGTTAAGTGACAATAAACGCAAAATTGAACTTGAACCTTCCAGAGTAGTGCACCTTGTCAAATGCTTTGCTGAATCCATTTATACAATGTCTACAGCTCTGCCCTCATCAACCTTTTTGGTCATATCTTAAAAAAACTCTTAAGGAAAGGTCCCGACCTGAAACATCACCCATGTTTTTCTCCAGAGATGCTGCCTGACCTGCTGAGTTACTCCAGCACTTTGTGTCTATCTTCAAAGAACTCAAACAGTTTTGTGAGACACGCTCTCCCACATACAAAACTGTCGTGCTTTTTACCCTCTACCTATCTCCTTATACCTATTTTGCAGTACTCATTCCTTTCCTTGCCTATATCATTTGTGCCAACATGTACAACAAATCAGATAAGATCCCTGACACATTGCGACAAAAATCCTTTGAGGATTGGGGCATTGGGGCTCATTTTCACATCATGCCCGACGATAAGCATCGTGAGCATGGGCAACAAAATGCAGCACAAGCATGTGTGACGAAATGCAAAGTAAGAATGCCAAACAAAATGCAACATAAGCATGCTATCAAGCTATGTGGTGCCAACTTGGCTTAGTGCAATATAAATGTGACCCAACTCAATGAGAAGCATAATTACTATGATGCAATCAGAGACACATACACACGACATGACAATCTTTGACAATCGGATCCATACAACCAGACACACATCTCCCCTAATCAAATCGGACCTACCTCTGTTTATTTCAGGTGCTTTCCTTTCATTTGGTTGCTTTGTGAAGTACTGTATATAAGGATCCTTCCAGTAGTTCATACTCACTGCAAATCTGTCAAACAGAAGGGAGAAATATCAATGGGAAAATCCCCTCCAAGTTGAACAATCAGGAACTTGCATTAAAACTCATCCACCACTTTATTTACAGAGCAATGAACAACAGTTCATTAAGGTTTTATCGTGACCAGAAACATTGTACTTATTATAGAAGTTTTATAATTACCTAAATGAAAATGTATTCAATGCAGCTTAGATGTGCATTCAAAATTTTGTGTTAAAAGATCATGGATAGATTTTTGTCTGAAACGTGAAACCAAAATGTATAAAAATGGCCTTTATTAAAACCTGACAATGTGCACTTTAACCACATGTGATTTTTTCTATTACAAATCTCAAATTGTGGAGTACAGAGGCAAATAAATATATAAATGATGGGTCTTTGTCCCAAACATTATGGAGGGCGCTGTATAAACGGTATCAAGTCCAGGTCTCAATTTTGGTAGATCTACTGTGTTATAGGAAATTGTGTTATAAAAACAATTGTGTCCATGGGGAAAAGAGCACTAGAGGCTAAAGTTTCAGACTCACAATAACAAAATATTTTTTCAAAGAAATTTCAAAAACAAAGGTCTTTAAATCACTGAAATTTTATTATTGTTACTGCAGGCTAAAAATACTACCTGCATGTCACATTGATAATAGTATATTATCACGGGTCAACTGAGGTAATTGCTGCCAATCTCAATAGCCACCTGTAGTGAAACTGTTAGACAGTTCTTAAGAAACAATGATGTCAGATCACTGTGAAGAACTTGAATGGAACTCTTATACTTCCCCAGGATTCTCCCCCACCCCTCCCAAAGGTAGCTATTTTTCTACTTGCCAATTTCCTCGGTAAATTGTAAGTGACTGTCTAGCTCCCGATCAAAATCAAGTTATAACCAATTCGACCCACATGATACAAATAGTATTCCCTGATTCCTCAATCACATAGTACCTAATTCACAATATGAAAACACACATTATAGCAGAACTACCTGCACTTACTTTCACTCCAATTATGCTTAATTAGCTGTTAATTATCAGCTTCAGCAGTACATATCAAATCCAGGCCAGTCAATGAGCACTGGGCTGCAGTAATAATATGAAAGGCAGCCAGAAGCTCTGGGTGATATTTGCAAACAGAGGATGTTTTTATTTTGAATGGTGGTCATCCAATCCATTCTTAGCCTGCTCAAGATTAGTCAGTATGGTATGCTGAATAAGGGTCTGAAGAAGGGTCTTGACCTGAAAATGTCACCCATTCCTTTTCTCCAGAGATGCTGCCTGGCCCGCTTAGTTACTCCAGCTTTTTGTGTCTATCTTTATTTTAAACCAGCATCTGCAGTTCCTTCTTGCACAAATTGCTGTTGCACATTGAATGTATTTGGGACCTTGCATGGTAAATTGGGAGCAGGTAAGACAGCAGATTCTGCATTTTACAAGAGTTGAAAACCAGGACACCTCCCAGGAGGCCGCGGAGAAGTCGGTAGGCGCAGCTTGCCTGGATCGGTGGACCCTTGGTGACGGTGATGGAGCCTTGGCCTCACAACAAATAAGCACTGTGTTAACTATGACTGAGTGGTTTCCTTTGTTAAGAAACATATACAATGTAGTTATGTGGAAAACGGGATTATGAAAATTAATAGAAAAAGGAACAAGTCCTTATAGAAAGTATAGTCAACTCTGGGAATCAAAGGGCTATAGTGTACATGTCTGCATTCCATGTTTGAATTTAAATCTATATTTCAAACTTGAATAAAACAGCAATAAGTTTATGTTAATTTAGATGAGTTGATTTTTCTCTATCTTTCCAATTTTTTTTCTTCCACTACACTTTGTCAGAATCGGCTCCCACACTTCCAGTGGACCAGTTAGTTGCTGCCAATGGGGTGCTTTAATTCTTCAAATTTCTATCCCACCTATCACTTAAGTCTCACTAGCTTCTTGTTTTCACCCAACAGCTAAACAATGGCCTGTTTCTGCTATCATCGTTACTTTTATGCATATCTTTCATGCATTGTTCTTTATCTCTCTGCATCATCGTCTATATCTCTCTTTTCTCTTATCCCTGACCAGTCTGAAGAAAGGTCTCGACCCGAAACGTCACCCATTCCTTCTCTCCAGAGATGTTGCCTGTCCCGCTGAGTTATTCCATCTTTTTGTCCCCATACATTAATGTTGGACAATACACTAAAAAAATACTCTGTTATCAGACTGCCCCAGTCTATCTGCAGCACTACCGTTCGTACCTTTTACAAATAGTTGCATCCTCACACGTGGACCGAACAGCTTCGTCTGCTGTATCATCTGACACTGTGTAGGAGTGGTTGGTTGCCATTTGAAGTTTACTCTGTGGAGGCAGAAAATATTCAACAAATATTATTTTGAGCTGATTATGTTTCCTTCCAGAAATGTATTCACCAATACAAAGAGAAGGCAGGTTTTTCCCCAGTATCCAGACCAACATTAACTTCTGAACCAAAATTTCTAAGAGTTTGCAAAATACAATCATATTTTTGATTTTGTTAGCTTTGTTCTGTTCAACAATGATTTTTCTTCAAATTTAATTGAAAGTTAAATGCATTGAAGTACCTAAATTGTTATTTTTTTAATCTTTAAATTAATAATCATGCCATTCGGTAAATTGTTTTGTCAGTCATATGATTTAACACCCCTGCTTGCAAATAATGTATGAAAATGTTGCATCTGTTCCGATAGTACATGTTGCTGTGTTTTGGTGCTTCTGCAGGTTTGGTGGTGAGCAATTGCAGGGAGGCACTACTTCCATAAGCTGCTGGGAGAGAGGTGTTGGGGTGGGGCAATAACAATGCTGGTGCAAGCTGCTGGGAGGGATTGGGGGTGGAACACTGCTGGTGTACGCTGCTGGGAGAAAGAAGTGCGGGTTGCGGAAGAACAATGCTGGTGCAATCTGCTGGGAGAGGGGTGGGGGGACAACACTGCTGGTGCAAGCTGATGGGAGAGGGGATTGGGGGTGGAACACTGGTGCAAGTTGCTGGGAGAGAGGGGTTGGGGGAACAGCACTGCTGGTGCAAGCTGCGGGGAGAGAGGGATTGGGAAACCTGCTGGTGCAAGCTGTTGGGAGAGAGGGGTATTTTTTTGGGGGGGGGGGAGAGAGAGCACTGCTGGTGCAAGCTGCTGGGAGAGAGGGATTGGGGGTACACTGCTCTTGCACGAAGGGATGCACTGCTGCTGCTGTAGCGAGGTATCGCCACGCGGGGGGGACAGGAAAGCTGGGGCAAACCAACACTCATAACACCTTCCTGGTAATTCGGACGATATGCCCGAGGCCTCTGCGCTGAGTAAGGCTGTAGACCCTCTTCCCCATAACCCCCCCTGTACTCGGTTCGGCACTGGAGCAACACCTACCATTCCCGTCGACGTCACCGGGCTACCTCCCACATCGCCCCAGCGCCGCTTCCCATTGGTGCTAATGATGGGGCAGGCGGATTGGGTGGTGCGTGCTGTGGGGGCGGGGCCGGAGGTGGTCATCGTTACCAAAGAGATCGTTACTGTTTACATGTGTTTCATTCATGTGTGTAGGAAAAAGCTGGTTTACGCCGAAGATAGACACAAAATGCAAGTGCAAGTCAGCGGAACAGGCAGCATCACTGGAGTGAAGGAATGGGTGACTTTTCGCGTCTGAAAAAGGGCCACGACCCGAAACGTCACTCATTCCTTTTCTTCAGAGATGCTGCCTGTCCCGTTGAGTTACTCCAGTATGTTGTGTCTTTCATTCATTTGTTCTATATCCCTGCATCTCTCGTTTCAATTTCCCCTGACTCTCAGTCTGAAGAAGGGTCTCGACCCGAAACGTCACATATTCCTTACCTTTAGAGATGCTGTCTGACCTAAAGATAGTCTGACCTGTTACTCGAGGTTTTTGTGTCTATCTGCTGGAGGTTTACCGATTGGAGATCCCGCATGGAAACGGATCTCTAGGCACACCAAGTCCTGACCTGGTCACACTGGCAATAACCAGGACAAGGACCAGGACCGACGTCGGGCAGAGCTATAGTGGTGGGTGACTCCATTGTCCGGGCTGCGAACAAGAGATTCTGTGGCGGCAGGCGAAACTCGAGGATGGTCTGTTGCCTCCCTGGTGCCAGAGTTTAAGATGTTATGAACCGAATTCAGAACACCCTCGAGAGGGAAGGTGAACAGCCGGCAGTAGTTGTGCAAGTGGGCACAAACGACGTCGGGAAGGTTCTGCAACGTGAGTTTAGATATTTGGGAAGAAGATTGAAAAGCAGAACCTCTAGGGTGGTTATCTCTGGATTGCTTCCAGATTAGATAGATTAGATTAGATAGTCTTTATTGTCATCCAGACCGAAGTCTGAACGAAATTGAAGCAGTCATACATACAATACAATACAATAAAAAACGACAATAAACACATATTAACACCAGTACCTCGTGCTAGTGAGCAAAGATCCTATAGCTAAAATGGTTCCTATAATCGCCCATGAATCTGCCCATGACCTTACTACGCGTTTGCGTGAGAGGAGGCCATCTTGCTCTGCTATATGATATTTGCTAGTGAGGGCAGGAACAGGAAGATAGGGGATCTGAATGTGTGGCTGGGGGGGGGATGGTGCAGGGAGCAAGGATTCAGATTTAGAGACCACTGGATCTTTTCTGGGGTGGGGGTGACCTGTAAAAAGGGATGGGTTACACCATTCTGGCAGGCAGGTTTGCTAGTGCTACAAATGTGGGTTTAAACTAAATAGTGGGGGGGGAAAGGTTGACAAATTGGGAGTATAAAGATGGAGTTAAAGGGTAAGTGAGTACAGGAAAAGTTACCAAAGACTCCCGAATTAACGGGAAGGATAGTTTGAGAAGGAATAAGAGAGTAAGGTCAGGGCCAATAGTGACCGTTGTGAGAGAGGAGGTGAATACCAAAGTTAAAGTGTTGTATATTAATGCGCAAAGTATACAAAATAAAGTGGATGAGCTTGAGGCTCAGTTAGAAATTGGCAAGTATGATGTGGGAATTACAGAGACATGGCTGCAAGAGGACCAGAGCTGGTAACAATAAGTCTACTCTAAACTCTACCCTGGGTTCACATATCGCAACTAGCCTTACAATAACCCCTCATTCTGCCTTTGCAACCCAGTGGCACGATTATAGAATTTTCCAATTACAGAAAACCCACAAAACTTATTTTCTCTCTTCTGATGCAGCCAGGTTCTCTCAACACCCCATACCATTTCATTCTCTTCCAACTGGTTTAAGTTGCCCACTCCCCCCATATCTGATTCCACTTATCTCCTTCCTAACCTCTCAGCTTCCAGTATCTGCAGACATTTGTGTCTCCACTTATCACCTTCTGCCCTGTCTCTATCATTTTATTCTATATCATTTTCTGTCTCTACCTATCACTCATCAACCCTTGCCTACGAACCACCCCTCTCCATCTGCCCATTAACTGATGCCTCATCAGGTCCTGCCTAACCCCTGCCAGCTCATGCCTCACCCTTCTCTATACTGGCTAACTCCCCTCTACCAGCTCTGTCCTGATGAAGGGTTTCAAACTGAAACATTGATTATTCCTTTGCCTCCACAAATGCTGCATGTCCAGCATCTGCAGTTTCTTGTGTCTACATTCCCAATAGCAATAAGAGGTTTGGTCAGAACTTCCACGTGGTTGTTATACTTCTAAGTATGTTTCGAAGTGACATTTACTGCCATTAGATGGCAAGAAAGACAATTATTGTGGAATATTGCAGATGATTGCTCAATAAGTGTTTGAATAATGTTTATATAGAGTTCTCAAAGTTATAATAAAAAATTTCCCAATATTTATTAGAAAGCTCAATCCAATTAGCCCAATTTACCCATAATTAAATGCCTCAATCTGTTTTAATAAATAAGAAGCATAAAATTCTGGGTATAATAACATCCATCTCTCATTTTGCAATAAATCCAATAAAACTATAGGGAATTATTATGAATTGTCTTTTATTTATTTTTATCTCTAGTTATATTAATCCCCAGTATATGAATTTAATACACTTAGAAATACAGCACAACTTACAAAATGTGCTACATCTGGCACGATTCCAGGTCTTCTGCAGTCTTTGTTTTTCAAGTGAGCAACAAATATTTAATGTCCAGTTTTGGAAGAACAACAAATTTGATTAATTTGACTGGGAATAGTCCAAGGAAATACCATAGATAAGAAGTATATTTACATAGGAAGATATTTTAGTTTAGAGATACAGTGTGTAAACCGACCTTTTGACCCACCGAGTCTGTGCTGCCCAGAAATCATGTACAGCAGTTCTACACACTTGAAACTTACAGAAACTGATTAACCTACACGCTTGCACGTCTTTGGAATGTGGGAATAAACTGGTGTACCTGGAGGAAACCCACGTGGTCATATGGAGAATGTACAATCTTTGTACAGATAGCATCCGTAGTTGGGATCGAACCCAGGTCCCTGGCGCCGTAAGACAGCAACTCCACTGCTGCGCCACTGTGTTGCCCTTTTGGATGAAGTACTGCTGTATTTAAGATGGGAATAGATGAATTGAAATATGGAGTAATGCTCATATTTGGCAATTGAAGGGTGTAAATTACAGAGCAAAATGAAACCTCTTATTTTCTAAACAAACAGAATGAATATAGGTAGTTGAGTCCAGTCATGCATTGATCTGCCATAATAAAGAAATTGGGAGATCCAGTAAAATTCTGAGAATCCATCACACTGGAGACTATTGGCGGCTGGGAGCTGCGGGCCCAAGACTGGAGGTTATCTGGACTATTGGATGTTGTTCATTATTAATACTCCAACATAGATTCATTCAATTTTTCTGGATGTTACACAGTCGAATAGCAGGTTTTCCAATGAAGCAAGTAAGTTTAAAGGAGCCCAGGAACCAAAGCCATGGAAAGTTCCATGGAAACATGGTAAATGGGGCACCTCATGAGCCAGACACAGTACACTTGGGATTTCACAATAGTCAGTGAGCTGACTTGGAATTTTACTGGCTTTCAAGAACATGGCCAGAGTACTAATTTAGGCATATGTATAATTATGAACACCATGTTAAGGCTTGATTAACCAGTTGATTGTTGGAGAATGGGTGGTGGGGTTGTACGGCAGGAGTAGGTTGGCAAAAGAGCTTTCTCTTGCAGATGTTTCAGACTCATTGTCTCCTGTGTTCAGTGGACTTCTTTAGATCAGAGATAGTGTGGAAACAGGCCTTTCGGCCACTGAGTCCACGCCAACCAACAATCACCCCAAACACTAGTTCCATCCTACACGCTAGGGATAATTTACAGAAGTCAATTAACCTCCACGTCTTTGGAATGTGTGAGGAAACCAGGGCACCTGAAGAAAACCCACGCGGTCACAGGGAGATATAGGATCTTAAATACAAACCCCGTACAGACAGCATCGGGTTAGAAACCAGGTCTCTGTCACTACAAGGCAGCAACTCTACCACCCTGTGTTTAAGAAGCAGCCTCTGCACACTGCATTTTGATGACTGCAGTTGGAGTGATCTTTGTAACTGCTTGTATCAAGATGTGACAGGCGGTGGAAGGATGTTTGGAATTTCATCGTGCCAATAAACAGTCATAAAGCAGAGAAACTGGTCCTGGTAAAACCCTCAGTGTGATCAAAACCGAAGACAATACTGAAAGTACAGTCCTACTGCCGTACAACTGCAGCCGTTTTGTACATGTCTCTGTCTCCCCCACCACCAATAAACAACCCCCGGGTACATTAAACACCTTCTGATTCCACTCTCCACCCCGATACTGGAAGCGGAAGTGCGCCGCGCAGCAGTTTCCGGCGGCCGGGGTTTGTGACGGTTGAGCGCGGGGCGGACGAGGGAACGAGGCCGAGCGTGGAGACGGGTCGAGGTCCCCGAGCCATGGTGGGCACGGCGGCGCGCACGCCGGGGTACAGCCGCTAACTCAGCTTAACTCAGAGGGCCGCGGGCCGGAGGCACCATGAAGAAACAGTTCAACCGAATGCGGCAGCTGGCCAACCAGACCGTGGGCAGGCGAGTGTGCTCGGCTGGGGCGCGCCATGGCGGGGCGATCGGGGCGTTTGTGGGTGGGTGGGGGTCGAGGGTCCAGGACGGGCGGGCAGCGCGGAGACGCCCAGGTTGCCGTGATGCCCCCTATCCTCCGCAGTCGCCTCCCTCATCAGAATCCCGGACCCGGCGAGTGGGCGTGTCTGGAGAACTGGCCGCCTCACCACCACTCCCCTGCCCCCTCACCCCTCACTGCCTCTTCCCCTCCTCCACTCCTCTTCCCCTCCTCCACTCCTCTTCCCTCCTCCACTCCTCTTCCCCCCTCCACTCCTCTTCCCCCCTCCACTCCTCTACCCTCCCCCACCATTCCGCTGTGCTCCATGACTGACCTTACTGCCCCCAACACTCCTCTGCCCTCTGTGCACCCCCCCCCCCTCGCCCCCTATATCTTGCTCCCCTGCTGCACCCTTCAACGTCTGCTGCCCCCTCCCTCCGCCTCTGCTTCCCGTAGCTTATCATAAAGTTATGTTATGGTTGTATGTAAAGCAGTGAGGTGATGACAAGTGCGTTGTTATTAGCATGTCAATAGATGTTTTCAATCATCATACCCCCTCCCCCCCCCCCCCCCCCCGTGTGTGTGTGGAGGGTGGTTAGTGTGTGTGTGACGCCGCAGGTCCCCCCAACCCCCGTTGAGGGGACGGAATCCAACGGGTCTCCCTTGGTCTAGTAACTGTTAAAACTCTCTTCGTTAGTCTGTTTCTCTTTCACATCTCCTCCGAAACCCAACGCGGTAACGGTGAAATTTTTAGATATTCCTCCACCCCGGCCCCCCAGCTAGCCCCCTCACTGCACCCCCCCCCCCCCCATCCCACTCTCCCCCCATCCCACGCTCCCCACCCCCCCCCCCCGCTCTCCTCTCCCCCACCCCCCCTCCCCTCTCCCCCCATCTTTACCCCCTCCCCTCTCCCCCCCATCTCTACCCCCTTCTCTCTCCCCCCCCATCTCTACCCCCTTCTCTCCCCCCCCCATCTCTACCCCCTTCTCTCCCTACCCCCTTCTCTCCCCCCCCCCCATCACCTCTACCCCCTCTCCTCTCTCCCCCTTCTGTTCTCCTCCCCTCCCCTCTACCCTCTACCCCCTCCCCTCCCTTCTACCCCCTCCATCCCCTCCCTCCCCTCTACCCCCCTCCCCTCTACCCCCCTCTGCTCATCCTCCTCCCCTCTCCCCCTCATCCTCCTCCCCTCCCCCCCTCATCCTCCTCCCCTCCCCCCTCCTCCCCCCCCCCTCCTCCCCCTCACCTCTCCCCCCCTCTCCTCTCCCCCCCCCCCCCCCCATGGTAGTCTGTTTGCTATTTAAAACCTCTCAGATGTTGATAGCATGTTACTGAATGCCCATCGGTTACTTCAATTCAGGTCAGATTGGAAAGGGTCCTGTAACATCACGTCTATAAATGTGGCCAAGCTTGTGTATTGTGAATATTTTTCATAATTCTTTTATGAATATTGCAATGTATGTGGGCCCTTTAATTTTAATGCTGACACATCTCAAGTGCCTGTGTCGATTGATGGACTTCCATTGATTCCTTAAGTGCTTCCTGGTATTCCTCATGTTTCCTTGCAGTGGAGAGGAGGGGCATTTGGCCCATTGAATCTATGCCTGCTCACAGATTAATTGCATTCTAAAAAGGATGTAAAAGATTCAGACTTTTTAAAAGGAAAATCATTTGGGAATTAATAAGAACCAAAAATCTGTAGTGCACAGCATGTTCTTGGTGAAAACAGTATCTGAACATAACTGCGAATTAGAGTGTAGTCAAGAGAGAGTGTCACACTCTATCATCATATATAGGATTTGCATTGAGGGTTAAAGTCGGGGTGTCTCCAGTTCCGCTCAATCCGTCTTGGCCTAGATGATCTCCCAGATAAAGTGCAAATAAACAGTTTATGGGCTATTAATGTTCAGAGTTGTGACCAAGCCGAATTTAATAGCCTGATGGCTGTGGGGAAGAAACCGTTACTGAACTTGGATGTTGCAGTCTTCAGGCTCCTGTACCTTCTACCTGAAGGTAGTGGGGACATAAGTGTCTGGCCCGGATGGTGTGGGTCCTTGATGATGCTGCCAGCCTTTTTGAAGCAGCGACTGTGATAGATCCCCTCGATGGACGGGAGGTCAGAGCCGATGATGGACTGGGCAGTGTGTACTACTTTTTATAGTCTTTTCCGCTCCAAGGCGCTCAAGTTTCTAAACCAAGCCACGATGCAACCAGTCAGCATGCTCTCTACTGTGCACCTGTAGAAGTTAGAGAGAGTCCTCCTTGACATACTGATTCTCCGTAATCTTCTCAGGAAGTAGAGGCGCTGATGTGCTTTCTTTATGATTGCATCAGTGTTCTCGGACCAGGAAAGATCTTCAGAGATATGCACGCCCAGGAATTTGAAGCTCTTGACCCTTTCCACCATCGACCCGTTGATATAAACGGGACTGTGGGTCCCCATCCTCCCCCTTCCAAAGTGCACAATCAGTTCCTTGGTTTTGCTGATGCCGAGGGCCAGGTTATTGTGCAGGCACTATTTGGTCAGTCGGTCGATCTCACTTCTGTACTCTGATTCGTCCCCATCAGTGATACTCCCCACAGCAGTGGTATCGTCAGCGAACTTGATGATGGTGTTCGCACTATGACCGGCTACGCAGTCATGAGTATAGAGTGAGTACAGCGGGGGGCTAAGCACGTAGCCTTGAGGAGCTCCCGTGCTGATTGTTATCGGGGCTGACATTTCCACCAATATGAACTGACTGATCTGTGAATGAGGAAGTCGAGGATTCAATTGCAGAGGGATGCACAGAGACCCAGTTCTGCGAGTTTGGTAACCACCTTGGAGGGGATGATTGTATTAAATGCCGAGCTGTAATCAATGAATAACAGCCTGGCATATGAGTTTTGGATTAAGGGGCATAAACTACAGGGAGAGGTTGGACGGATTTGGATTGTTTTCTCTGCAGGTTGTGGGAAGACCTTCAAGTATATAAAATGATGAGACATAGATGGGGTAGACAGTCAGAAATTATTTCTCAGGGTGGAAATATCAGAATACTAGAGGGCATCGCTTTAAAGATGATGTGCAGGGCAAGTGCTTTTGCATATAGAATGGTGAATGCCTGAAATGTGCTGGCAGGGTGTGTTGGTGGAGGCAGATGCAATAGTGGCTTTTCAGAAACTTTTGAATAAACACATGGATCTGCAGGGATATCGATTATGTGCAGGCAGATAAGGATTGGACTTGGCAAGTTTGGCACAGGCCTTAGGGCATGTAATGGTGATGCACTGTTCTATGTTCCACAAAGCTACCTGCAGGGACAGCTGGTTCCCAACAGCTGCCTGTGAAGGAAGCTGAATTCATTGACGGTTGGTCTGTTCGCTGTGCTTTGGTTTCAAACCAGTTATGCTTTAATTTCACAGTCTGACATGTGGATTGATTCTAATTGTGGATCAGATTTTGTTCTGGCTGTCATTATTTCGACTGGGGTTGTCATGATCAGTGCTAGAAAAGTAGTTATGCATTACATAATGGCAGGTGCTCTGTAGAAGAGCAAGACTTAACCATTTGGGTCTGCATCCTTTGTCAGAAATGGGAAGGAAAGAGATTCAGTTTAGTTTACTTTCGTTCTTTTGGATATTTCCAATTGATCTGATTTTGAAATAAAACTCCTGTTTGGTATTTATTTTGAGATGCTGTTCAAAACCTTTCGGCGACAGTGGGCTTGTCGTTGCCTGTCTTCTGTCGCAGGTGCTGTCGTAGGTTGACGCCGGGTGACATTGGTTGTCGCCGGGTGCTAACCGGTGAATTCCATTGGCGACTACCTACGTCAACCGGCGACAGGTACCAGCGATCAACTGTCTTCAGTTGTCGCCGTCAGGGCTGTAGCTTGTCGTATCTTGTCGTGGGTGGACATAAGTGGACTTCGGTCGTCGTAAGTTGTCGCCTGTGTGGTCGAAGTTTGTCGTTGGTGTGGACGTCCCAAGTCACAAGGAATTGTGTCGCCGGTTGACGTAGCTTGGCATCGACTAGGTGGGAGCTTGTTGTAGACATTGTCGTAGGGTGGGTCCAGAGAAGCCGTTTTTTCGGCATCCCGCTACGACTGTGACTTCGCTGGCAGTCGCCTAAAAATCGCCTAAGTGGGACAGGCCCTTTAAGAAGAGTAGACATTTCAGAATGTATCAAGTCTGTTAGACTCATTCTACCCGAGGCTTATCATAACTTGCTGTGATATTATTGTGGGCTTATACAACTACAGTGTCTTACAACAGGTCTCTGCACATTCAACAGCAATGTACTTAGAAATGAAGTGTTAAGAAGGGTTTCGGCCCGAAACGTCGCCTATTTCCTTCGCTCCATAGATGCTGCTGCACCCGCTGAGTTTCCCCAGCAATTTTGTGTACTTAGAAATGAAAACAGTTTGTGTTAAAGCTCCACATTTTTAACTAATGTTCAATGATCAAACTCTTTTTTGGTGATGTCTTTTGTACGGTTATCAGGAAAATTATGATAGTACATAAACATGTTTTGCTGTAAGTTGCACTGCTCATTCATCATACATGTTCATCACTGTACTGGTGACATGACAATAAACTCAACTAGACTCATTATGCTGCTTAGAGCTTTGGATAAATTGCAATTTCCCCACTTTTGGGATCTCTGTTCCTAACTGCTGAAAGGAGAGGAGGAGTATTCAGGATGGCATTGAGTCTGTGTGTCAGGAATATGCAGAATGCAATATAAACAGGGTGTACCACAATACCTCCAGAAGCTACTTGCCGCCTGTCCCATCAGGTACCTCCAGGCCAATCGATGGAAGTGTCTGTGGTTCCCACAAACGCTTCATCAGAAGCTGCAGAACTGGAGTGGAAGCAAGTTGGCCTCAATCCCAAAGGGATACTTAACGACTTGAAGATTATAATGACTAATTATGCTGATTGGTCGGTTTTATATTGCTTAGAAAAATATATGCCACCGCAAGGTTTCTTGAACAATTGATTCAACAAATTTACATTGATACTTCACACAAGTGGGGTCAAGATAAGTTACTCCTTTAAAGTTGACTGTATAATGTTACATGCTCAAGAATAGTACAAATATGTTGAAGCCTTTGTTTTATACAGGCTCAAATATGTCACAAATCAGACATCCATTTATTATGGCATCATTACCATCAACTTTTATTTCTATTTCCTTACCATGGAGGAGACTATTTCAGCCCATTGTGTCTCTGCCAGCTCTACCTGTAATTTATTCTCCTTGCATTCCCATCAACTCTCCCAGATTTTGCTTCTCATCTACAAGTAATAAGCAATTTCCATTGGCCAAAAGACTACGTAAACCAAAACTATTGGAATGTACGAACCAGAACGCCCACAGGAAACCCATGTGGTCCCAGACGAAGTGCAAACTCCAGACAGCACCAGAGGTCATGATTGAACCTAATGTAGTAGCTCTGCTATCTTAGTTTAGGTTACATAGAGTTAGCAAAGAACCATACAGCACGGGAACAAGCCCTTTGGCCCACAATGGTTGTGCCGAACATGGTGCTATGTTAAACTGATCTCATCTGCCTGCATATGATCCATATTCCTCTAATCCCTGCATTTCCATGTTCCTTTTCCTCATAAATGCCAATATCGTCTCCAGACTTTGTTTAAATACTCCGCCATCTGCCAATAGAAACATGGAAAATGGGTGTAGGCCATTCAGCTCTTCAAGCCAGCACCGCCATTCAATATGATCATGGCTGATCATCCAAAATCAGTACCCCGTTCCTGTTTTTCCCCCCATATCCCTTGATTCCTTTAGCCCTAAGAGCTAAACCTAACTCTCCTTTGAAAACATCCAGTAAATTGGCCGCCACTGCCTTCGGTGGCGGAAAATTCCACAGATTCATAACTCTTTGGATGAAAAAGTTTTTCCTCATCTTAGCCCTAAACCCCTTATTTTTAAATTGTGAGCCCTGGTTCTGGACTCCCCCCAACACCGGGAACATTTTTCCTGCATCAAGCCTGTCCAATCCTTTAAGAATTTGATATGCTTCCGTAAGATCCACTCTCATCCTTCTAAATTCCAGTGAATACAAGCCCAGTCGACCCATTCTTTCATCATCTGTCAGTCCCGCCATCCTGGGAATAAACCTGATGAACCTATGCTGCACTCCCTCAATAGCAATTGTGTCCTTCCTCAAATTAGGAGACTACAATTGCACACAATACTCCAGGTGCGGTCTCACCAGGGCCCTGTTGTACAACTGTAGTTGGACCTCCTTGCTCCTATACTCAAATCCTCTCGCTATGAAGGCCTACATGGCATTAGCTTTCTCCACTGCCTGCTGTACCTGCACGCTTACTTTCAGTGACTGATGTACAAGGACACGCATGTCGCGTTGCACCTCCACTTTTCCTAATCTGACACCATTCTGATAATAATCTGCCTTCCTGTTCTTGCCACCAAAGTGGATGACCTCACATTTATCCACATTATATTGCATCTGCCATGCATCTGCCCACTTCCCCAACCTATCCAAGTCATCCTGCTGCCTCTTAGCATCCTCCTCGCAGCTCACACTGCCACCCAGCTTTGTGTCATCCGCAAACTTGGAGATGTTACATTTAATTCCCTCGTCTAAATCGCTAATACATATTGTAAATAACTGGGGTCCCAGCACTGAGCCTTGCGGCACCCCACTAGTCACTGCCTTCCATTCTGAAAAAGTCCCGTTAATTCCAACTCTTTGCTTCCTGTCTGCCAACCAGTTGTCTATCTGTGTCAATACCCTACCCCCAATACAATGTGCTCTAATTTTACACATTAATGTCTTCTGTGGGACCTTGTCAAATGCTATTTGAAAGTCCAGATACACCCCATCCTCTGGCTCTCACTTATCCATTCTACTTGTTACATCCTCAAAAAATTCCAGAAGATTATTCAAGCATGATTTCCCCTTCATAAATCCATGCTGACTTTGACCGAGCCTGTCACTGCTTTCCAAATGCGCTGCTATTGCATCTTTAATAATTGACTCGAGCATCTTCCCCACCTCTTTTTTCCAGTTTCTCCCTCTTACTCAGTTTGAAGAAATGTCCCAAACCAAAACATTGACATATGCTGCCTGACCTGCTAAATTTCTCCAACATTTTGTAATAACCAAGTGATCTGCTTTCAGAAATGTCGATTCAGAGATAAATTGTGGGCAAATATTGGTAATAATTAGTCTCTTTTGTGCCATGAGTCTTTTACATCCACCCGAGAGACCAGACCGTTTTGGGTTTATCACATAATCAGACCAATTTTCAATTCACCTTCAATACTGAAGTATCAGTTGGGTTTCTTTTTGCTCATGCCTATGTAAAGGCCAAACCCATAACCTTCTGATCTGGAGTTTTGAGAGTGCTTTTAACTGGGCAAGAGTGAGTGTAATTTGTTCCAGTTTTTCCCTATGGCATCAGAGAGGAGTAGAGCAGTTCCCACTCCTCCTTCTCCTATCTCCCCAAGGAAAGTGGAAGAATGTGCAGGTAGACAAGAGCTTCATAGTTTTTTCACTATGGTGGGTCGGAGATGGTGATCACAGTCAGCCACAGCAGAAGTAAAGGTTGGGACTTTCAGTGAATTGCAAAACAGTTATTGAGTCAATAATAAGGATTCTGTAAATATGTTGGAGTCAGGCTGATGCAAGTCAGTGAGGCAGAGATGATAATTGAAAAGTTCCTAGAATTGTACAATATATAAATGGTATGTCTTAACACAATGGAGTTGTGTAGATAAAAATTCAGAATGCCAGAAAGAATTTTGGAAAAGAATAGCAGATTGGCTGTATTAATTGGCGTATTGGCTTAATTGTTGTGATCTTAATTGGCTGTATACCTGAGGTAAGGATTGGAGACAAAAATATTTGATAGGATGGAATTAAAAGAAATGTTGAAGTAAAATTGAATAAGGGTGGTATAGTGGTGCAGCTGGTAAAGCTACTGCCTCAATAATCCAATGACTTGGGTTTGATCCTGACCTCAGATGCTGTCTGTGTGGTGTTTACACATTCTCCTTGTGGGCATCCTCTGGATACTCTGGTTTTCTCCCACGTCCCAAAGACACGTGGGTTTGTAGGTTAATTGGCACTAAATTGCCTCTAGTACGTAGAGATTTGACGAGAAAGTGGGATAACATAGAACTAGTGTGAATGGGTGATTCATGGTTGGCCTCGATTGGTTGGACGAGGGCCTGTAATCATGTTATATCTCTAAACTAAAAATCACTTAAATTCATTGAAATAAATAGTGGGAGAAAAATGGCTTTGGAGGTAAACATCATCTATCCATGTTTTCCTGAGATAGTGCATGATCTCCTGAGCTACTCCAATACTTTGTGTCTTGTCTTGCACACTATTAAAGCTTGTCTTCAAGCAATAATCATTGAGTATAAACTGGAATTCTGCCAATTAACCACATTTTTGAGAGTATTAAATTGCTCATGTATAATCCTTGCCATTTTTCTGAAGGCCAGAAACAATGGCATCCAGTACCCATCCCTGAAGTTTCAGTTTGCATATGCAGTTAAGCGGCCAGACATCTTTTGAGATCCACTATAGGATTGGTTAGAGACAGCCCACATTGGATGTACTTGGGAACGACCAGGCCAATATACTGGCCTTGCAGGCTCTATGGGCACCATTGCGGTTGCAAGCAGCAAGGTGAAATTTGAAAAAAGAATGTTTGTTTGATTATTGAATGATAAAGAACATTGTTCACAATCTTTTTCTTCCCCCACTTCTGACCTGCATTGGAGGTTTCCCTAAAATCCTTCAATAGAATAATGTTAGATGGTAATATCACAATGATAAACATTTCTCAGTTTGAAACCTGCATTAGATCATCTTTACTGTGTTCAGCATGTGCCCTGCATAAAGTTAATAAATAAATAATGTGAAGTATACATAAATTTAATATATCCTTACTATTCCATGTGGTTAAGAGTTATAGGATGAAATATATATATTTAAATAATTATTTGCATTATCTAGAAACACATCAGTAGCGCACATGCAGCAACATTGCAAGAAAGCAATCAATGAATAGGAGCAATTATATCTAAAGGAATTGAAGATCAATGTGTAAATGGTTATGGAAATTAGCGCATAAAATGAAGCATGTGGTGACTGTATTTTGTAGATTGTTAACAAATGCCGTTTACCTGCGGTGTAGATTTTGTTGAAGCTTGGAACTTTTTGCAAGCTGGCTTTAACTCGTGTTTTACTATATCCATGAGGAAAATGATTGGTGATGGACTATGGGGAACATGTAGGGACATTTTTTTGTAAATTGTGATTTCTAGTTTTGATTAAAATGTGAATTTCACGGACTTAAAAATCATATTGTGTTATCAAGGTTTTAAGCAATACTACAAATTTTAAGATCTATGTCCCCTTTCTATTATTTCAAACTGTTATTGCAATTAACATACAATGTGCCCATATAATTTCCTTCCCCAATCAAATGCATCCGATTGTAAAAGGCCATGAATT
Source organism: Amblyraja radiata (assembly GCF_010909765.2). Classification (NCBI taxonomy): domain Eukaryota; kingdom Metazoa; phylum Chordata; class Chondrichthyes; order Rajiformes; family Rajidae; genus Amblyraja; species Amblyraja radiata. Next base: position 24,622,136 of record NC_045977.1, read on the forward strand.
CTATGTGGGTACCCAAAAATGCAGGAGAAACTCAGCGGGTGCAGCAGCATCTATGGAGCGAAGGAAATAGGTAAAGTTTCTGGCCAAAACCCTTCTTTAGACTGATGTGGGTTTTGGCAGGGGGGGCAGGGGGGTGGGGTTCTAATGCCTGAAAGCTATATCTGTTTAATGAACACTATATACATTGATCATAAAAGTTTTAGTTGGAAAAAGAAACATTATTACCATTCCCACTCTGAATTTATAATTTATAGACTCAGTATAAATCATGTGTGACTTCAGACAACCTAGTGGTAACAAGTTGAGCATATTGCTCAACATTATATGACAGGGCACCTGACTGCCTGAAGCATTGGAACTGATTTGACGACAGAATACAGGAAAAAGTATGAAAGTCATATCAGAGTTTGAGAGAGACCAGTTATGTGGCTTGAATTGATAAATAGCACGTTCATTTCCAAATCATTGATGTCACGAGAAATATACTGCTGATTCCACCAATATGATTAAATACAACATTTCTGATAGTTGAAGGTAGACACAAAATGCTGGAGTAACTCAGCGGAACAAGCAGCATCTCTGGAGAGATACTCCCGCATTTACCTTTGATTTAAACCTGTATTTGCAGTTCTTTCCTACACATTACTGATAGTTGATCTTTTTGAGGCCAGCAATAGCACGATGTATCCACAAATATATGTTTTAAACTATGTAGAATAAAAGTAACTATCTCAAAAAAGTTAATAAGAGTGTAACACCCTCATAATGGGAAGAAAAAGGGCAGTCATTATCAGAATTAGAAATAGCTTGGGGTTGCTCAACTAAAGTTGGACAGTTAGCCAAATTAAAGCTGAGTGATGCATTTAAAAGAAAAAGCTGCAGTTAATGTTTCAGCAGGAATTTGGGATTAGGATTTCTAAGTATCTACATGTAAAATGTGAATCTCTGTGTTTAAAGTAATTTCCAAATGTCAGGTAATTATTTGAATTTCCTACATATCAGAACACGCATTGTGCAATGTGCATCTCACAGAAACTGCTTTCACTTGCCCAGACTGCATCCTGTTCCCATTTCTCACATTTCCCTCGTATGAGCGAGCTGCAACTTTCTGTGTGGCACATGGTAATATTTAAAGGGAACTGAAACTTCAACTGATTATATTAGGCGTGACGGGGATGGCAGGCCAATGTCTAGAAGTTTGTGTCAACTGGGAACTTCTCCAACAACCACATCAGCAGCAAGTACTGCACCTTGAGTTGTTGAGCTGGTCTCTGAACGTCAGGTAAGAGGAGAATTTTGTTCTAGTAGGCATTTAAACCTCCAGTTAGGAATTATGTTTGACCCACAAGTAGGCAGAAGGGTTAAAGACCAGAGTGAAAGGAATCTAGGATTAACAAGTGTAATATTAGGAATTAAGTTTTGCTTGTATGTTCTTGAGCTAGGAAGACACCAAATTAAAATGCAGAATCTTAAGAGTAATAATGTCAAGAGTGTAATTTGAGGCTTGCACAAATTGGCACATGTTTCAATGGGTCAAAGCTGAATGCACGCTTAGAATGGTCAAAAGTTAAATGCATGCTTAGAATAGATTTCGGGATGTTGATGACACCATATGCAAGGAACTGTAGATGCTGGTTTACAAAAATAGACTTAAAGTGCTGAGTAACTCAGCTGGTCAGGCAGCTTCGTTGGAGAACATGGATAGGTGATGTTTCGGGTCCCGACATTTAGCGATATGCTGGTGGAACTCAACCCGTTGGGACCCGAAACATCACCTATCCATGTTCTCCAAGGATGCGGCCTGACCCGCTGAATTACTCCAGCACTTTATGTTTTTTTCTCCATTTTATGCTTTTTGTTTATAATGTGCTTTTAACATTTTAAAAACAAAAAAAGTGGCAAATGTTAGCTTTTCCCTTTTTCCATGATGATAGAAATTCTGGGTTTTATTCTTTTATATTAATAAGCATTTTGCTCCTTGTGTAATGGGCTTCTATAGAAATAAGTGGCACATGCAGAAATAAATGTAATGTGCTGTTCTGAGGGGGAGTTAGTTTTCTCACAGATCAGCTCTTCCAGGCATTTGCTGGAGGAAGGGGTCAAGCCAATCTGTGGGGGCAAGGAATGGTTTACGTTTCAGGTTGCAAAGACAAAGATGTTTTTGTTAGGATTATTTAGTTTACAAATTGTATTTTGTACGATTGTTATTGCTGAGCTACAACAGAGAACTTCAGTTTTTAAAAACAGTGTTCATATGTACCTGTTCCTTCATTTCAGCTTGTGCGTTAGGGTAACATAAATTATGTTTGTTAGTTTTGTTTAGTTTTGAGATACAGCGTGGAAGCAAGACCTTCGGCTCACCGAGTCCATGCCAACCAACCAACACTCACCCGTATCATACATATCAGGGATATATTTTACAAAAGCAAATTAACTACAAATCTGCATGTCTGGAGTGTGGGAGGAAACCAGAGCACCTGGAGAAAATCCATGCAGTCACAGGGCGAATGTGCAAACACCGTACAGACAGCATCCGAGTTAAAGATCAGACGCGGGTCTTTGGTGCTGTAAGGCAGCAGCTTTACCACTGTACCATTGTACTGCCTCTTATAGTTAGGTTAAAGTTATGCATGATGGATGTAGGCTGATTTTCTCTGAGTGCACGTGACACCTCATTGTAATTATCCTATTACAGAGCGTAGAGTGTGTTAAGAGTGTTTAATTGTCATATGTACCAGGAACGGAACGATGAAAGAATTACAGCCTGTGTTTATCTCAAGAAAATAGTCAGCATGTCAGATTCTCTATCATTTATACAAATCTAAATCGTTTAGAATTATAGGTTTGGATCATTCAATTTGCAGATATATTCACAAATAACTAGGAAGACTTTCACAATACACACAGTGCTAGTTTAATTATTAGATTTATCTTCTGTTTGAAACTGGAAACTGTACTTTTAAATTTAAGGTACATAAAAAGCATCACAGGCACATAGATGCAGACAACACACTAAAACATGAATTGTACCAGACAGTGAAAAGAAACTTTAAAACAAGACATCAGTACAGATTTACCCACGATTTTCCAGCACCCTTGATTCCAGAGCCTTTCTGGATTATCCGTATTGCCAGACTAACAGGCACACAAAGTCAGCCTCGGAAGTCAGCAATGTGAACGGATCTGCCGGCTCTCCACAACTACCCTTTGACTTCTTCCTCCAAGCCAATTTTGAATCCAATTGGCTAGCACCTTGAATTCCATTGGATCTCATCTTCCAAACCAGCCAAATATGTTTGACCTTGTCAAAGACCATATAAACACCATCCACAGCCCTACTTTCATCAATCCTCTTGGCGATCTCTTCAAAGAACTCAGATCAGATTCATAAGACATGATTTCCCATGCACAAAGCCATGCTGACTATCCCTGCTAAGTCGGAGACGCAAGGAACTGCAGATGTTGGTTTACAAGAAAAGACGCAAAGTGCCTCATTTCCTTAGTCTACATGATCTTTTCCTCATAAAATGGATGAGAAATATTTAATATTTCTCAGATCTTTTGTGGCTCTACACAAAGATAGCCGTGCTGATCTTTAGGAGGGCCAATTCTCTCCCCAGCCACCCTTTTACTCTTAATATATCTGTAGATTCCCTTAACGAGCCAAATCTCCTGAAACCTCAACAAAAGTATAGGCACTGGTGCACCTTCTTGGTGATGACATGTACATGTTGGGCCCAGAACAGGTCACCTGAGACACCATTGCCCAAAAATTGGAAGCTGCTAATTTGTAATCTGCCACTAGGAACAGGTAGGCCCTCTAACATACATAAGCGCACCCCAACATTTCCCTCTCAATTGTATAACTGACACTTTTCCCAGCAAGTGTTTGGAGCCCTTTTGGAGTCCATAACCTGACTTGAACTAAGACAATTTATTTCTGACCCTGCACCAGGGACCTCAAACATTTCCATTGTGTTTTGGAATTTGCAGCCATGGGCCTTTTGAACAAAATGTTCAATGGCCTCTGCACTCTGCTGAATTAATGCCGTTTTCCAGGCACCAAACAATGTCTTGGCCCCAGAACGAACAAATATTGGTGAGTTCAATATATCAACATGAAGATGTTTGAATTGCACGTTCAGGATCCAGTAAGTTTTGATATTCATGTTGCAGAAAATATTTTTAAAATAATTTTCCCAATAGCATTCATAAATATTTTGAGCTTCTACTGTTATAGAGTCATACAGTGGAAACAGGCCCTTCGGCCCAACTCGCCCACACCGGCCAACAATGTCCCAGCTACCCTAGTCTCACTACCCTGTGCTTGGTCCATAACCCTCCAAACCTGTCCTAGTCCCAGCCTCAACTACCTTCCATACATCCACCTCGGATTCCTCTTAAATCTTTTCCCCTTCACCTTGAACCTATGTCATCTGGTCCTCGATTTCCCTACTCTGGGTAAAAGACTTTGTGCATCTACCCGATCTATTCCTCTCATGATTTTATATACCTCTATAAGATCTCCCCTCATCCTCCTACGCTCCATAGAATAGAGACCCAGCCTACTCAACCTCTCCCCAAAGCTCACACTCTAGTCTTGGCAACATCCTCGTAAATCTTTTCTGAACCCTTTCAAGCTTGACAATATCTTTCCTATGACATGGTGCCCAGAACTGAATGCAATATTCTAAATGTGGTCTCACCAACGTCTTATACAACTGCAACATAACCTCTCAACTTCTATATTCAAAATCATGTTATGATAGAACAATTGAAAACTTACTTTTTCCAAGTGTATGCATTCCAAACTCATCTTTATTCCTTTTCATTCATTATTGAAGACCTGTAAAGAATGATTAGAGCTTATTTCAAGTACAGCAGGTCAGAAAGTTAAATCTGATGAGTTACTCCAGTATTTGGTGTCTAGCTCCAGAATACTTCCCGGAAACAAGGTTGCCATCTCATGTCATAAGCTGTTCCAGTCAATGCACACAGCACTTTCAAAACAACTGCTAATATGACTGGAACAGTGCTACCAACTTCGAGGGCATTTTGCAAAATGCAGTTGTGCAGAACGGCACCTCAAATACTGAGAGTTTTGTTTTGAATCCTGCCATCGTGGCACCATATATAGTGTAATATTGAAATAAATACAAAAATTGCTAACATTATAAAGGTACTAAGTGCCTGAAATATTATTATTGGCATGCAAATTTTGAGCAAGTAGAACTATTATCGTACCTATGCATGATGACAATTCATTCCCCAGTGTCTTTGAGCCATTGTTAAATTGTATTACTTAAATTTAGTTATGTTGTCATAACAAATGCTGGGAATAGTTGAAGCAGGAAGTACACAATGGCAACAAGTCGAACAATGCATTCTGAATTGTGAAATGCTGAGAACAGACTGTATTCTCATCTTGGTTTATGCCTTTGACGCACCGTGCCAAATGTTATAATGTCAGAAGATTGAATTATAATCTGGTTTAAAATCCATCCGTGTGCAGTACATTTTAGTTTAGTTCAGAGATACAGCACAGAAACGCCCTTCGGCCCACCGAGTCCGCACCAACCAGTGATTTCTGCACACTCACACCATCGCGCACACACACGGGGGACAATTTACGTTTATTCCAAGCCAATTAACCTACAAACCTGTATGTCGTTGGAGTGTGGGAAGAGACCGAAGATCTCGGAGAAAACCCACGCAGGTCACGGGGAGAACGTACAAACTCCGTACAAGCACTTGTAGTCCGGATCAAATCCGTGTTTCTGGTGTTGTAAGGCAGCAACTCTACTGCTGTGCCACCATGCCATGATGGGGAAAAGTATGTGCAATGCATAATTAAGCACACAGACAGAACTCTGCTGACTGATTACTGTTTTTGTTTCTAGTGAAATATGACAGAAATTGAGTAGGCTAGGATTCTGTGCTCTAGTTAAGAAGAATGAGTTTTTATCTCATTTAGGCATGAAATGTGTCAAGGTGAAACATCCCACATTTATCTGTGAACAGCGTAGATTTGGGGAGAATGCTTCTCCTGTAAAGAGTCTTGGACGAGGGTCACAATCTCAAAATAAGAGGTAGACTTTTTCGAACAGAAATTAACAATTTCTTCTTGGCCAACAGTGAATCTTTAGAATTCTCTCTCCAAGAGGGCTGTGGCAAATCGGACATTGATGGCATTCAAGGCAGGAATCAACATATTTTGTCACTGTTATAGTGTCATAATGTCATAGAGCACAAAAACGAGCATTTCAACCCACCATGTCTTGTCTGCCTGTTATACCATATGCTTCTATTATATGTAATTTTATATACCTCTCCTGGTCACCCCTTGTTTTCCACTACTCCAGGGAAAACAAACTTTGCCTGTCCTATCTCTCCTTATAACTGAAATGTTTGAATCCAGGCCATGTTCTCGTCAAAATAACAGAGTGAAGCAGGAACTGCATCAGGCAGCATCTTTGGAAGCAATGGGCAAAGGATCGGGAGAAGGCAGGAGAACGGGGTTGGGAGAGAAATATAGATCATCCATGATTGAATGGCAGCGTAGATTTGATGGGCCGGAAGGCCTACTTCTGCTCCTATGACTTATGAAATTAGGATGTTTTGAGTCGGGGCCCTTCTTCAGACTGCTGGCATGGGGAGAAAAAGCTGGCAAAGAGAGGATGTAGTGAGGGGGGTTTGACTAGCAGATGGATGGAGTAAGTGACAAAAGTTAAAAGTGAGAAGGAGACAAGACCATCAGATATGGAGAGGAGGAGTGAAATGTAGAGCTGGAGGAAGGGATGTGGGTGGAAGACTGTGGGAGGAGGGGAAAGAAGGGGATAAACAAAAAATGCGGTACCTGGGGGTGGGAGAACTTATGAAAAGAGAGCAGGGAAAGAGGAATGGGTAGGGAATATATCACTTGAAATTCAATCTTCATACTGTTGGGGTGTAGCCAAATGAGGTGTGTTCTTCCAATTTGCATGTGGCCTCACTGGCAATGGAGGAGGCCAAGGATTGAAAGGTTATATGGGAGTGGGAAGGCAGTTAAAATGGTTAGCAACCAGGAATTCTAGGAGGCTACATCGGGATCACCGAATACAGAGATGAGGTTGAAGAAGTGCATGTGAATCTCTGCCTCACCTGGAAGGGCAGCTAGGGTTCCTGGATGGAAGTAAGAGAGGAGGTTTTTCATTTTCTACGGTTGCTGGGGAAAATATCTGGGGAGTATTGGGTGGGAAGGGATGAATGAACCAAGGAGTTGAATTGAATTGAATTGAATTGAATCCTTTATTTGTCATTTGTTGAGGGGAAAATGGTCTCTATTTTAGATTACTATTTGTATCAAGATCCCAGCATCTGCAAGCCTCTTGTGTCTCCAAGTCAAGTCAAGTTTATTGTCCTATGTTCAATTCATCCCATCTGTTCCCTTCATCACCATATTCACCTGTAATATCATTTTGGGGTATTTTTGGGCTTTCCCCCAAAGTTCATCTTTACTGCATCACTCCAGAGGTCTGCCATTTATATATGTGCCCCACCCTTATTTAACCTTCCAAAATCCACTACATCATGTTAGTTAAGATTTAATTCCATTTGCTATTGCCCAGCTTGCCAACTAATCTATATCTGGCCATACCCGGAAACAGCATTCTTAATCAGGTAATTTTCTGGTAATTAGAGGAATCAAGAATTTGGTATAATGCAAAACAAAACATCTATGTAATTTTTGAGGCATGAAAAGTAAAACCTATAGTGATCCAACGATGCAATTTTCCACAAGTGCTTGCAATAATTCCAATATCATTCAGTGCTAGAATTGGTAAACACACCCATCACTAATATTGCAGCTTTTGTAAAAGTTGAATGCAAGGAATTATTTTATGTTTTCTGGTTATTTATTTCGCATTTGCTGCTACATTAAAAAAAATATAAAGCTATTTATTATTGCAAAGGGACAATACTTTTTTCCAGTCTGAAGAAAGGTCTCGACCCGAAACGTCACCTTTTCCTTCTCTCCATAGATGCTGCCTCACTCGCTGAGTTCCTCCAGCATTTTTGTCTACCATACCATAAATGTTAGAGCCCAAACACGATCAGTTTGGGCTCTAACATTTCTCTGCAAGTGTCTTGCTTGGTTCAACAGGGCATTTTATAGTATTTGTTGTTTCAATATGGACATTGCTGGTGAGAGGAGCAACCTTTGAACTACCTTTGAACTGAAGAACCAAATAATTTAATGTTCGTACTGTTGGGTTCTCAGCTACCCAAGTGCAATATGAGATGCTATTCCTCCGTTTGTATGTGGCCTCACACTGGCAATGGAGGAGATCAAGGACAATCCTGTTGACAAGGGAAGTGCCCTTGCAGTGTGCTGAGGCTAGATGTCAGCTCTCAGACTCCCTCTCATACATATTCCTTGACCACAACCCCATGCACGAACACCAGGCCACCATCTCCCAGACAGTCACTGACCTCAACACCTCGTGCGATCTACCCTCCACAACTTTTCTATTCCATAATGTTATATTCTCACCCACTCTCCCCACCACTGTCCGTTTCTAATTCCTTCCTAAAATCCATAAGCAGGGCCCCTTTTGTTTCTGCCTGTCCCAGGCCCACAGAATTCCTCTCCAAATGTCTTGATCCCGCTTATTCATTCCCTTCTGGTTTACATCCAAGATACCACAAATTCTCTCCAACACTTCAATATCTTTCAATTCCTAGTCTCCCACTGCCTCATCTTACCCATGGATGAACAAAGGCTACTTCTCTGTGATATTTTTTCAAGTGCTGAACATTGAAAAACATGAAGTAATTTCTTAAAATAATTTACACTGAATTATGAATTGACTAAGTACAAACTGTACCCATCTGAACAAAGCCTTCACACCTCCATTCTCCACCAGGAAGGCTTCAGGGCCCTTCAGTTCTTCCTTGAACAGACACCCAATTAGTTCCCCTCTACTACACTCTCCTTGGCAGTGAACCTCTCCCTCACCTGTATGGCCGCTTCCACCATAATGGCTTGTTTCACTCATCGTTTCTTAACCAACTCAAATACTTTCCAGGTACTTTCCCCTGCCACTGCAGGATATGTCACACCAATCTCTACACCTCCTCTCACATCCAAGGTCAACTACAACCCTTATAGAGCCAGTCATACATAGAAATACCCTTCTACCTAACTCCACTGTGCCAACCAAAATGCCCCATCTACACTAGTTCCTCCTGCCTGCATTTGACCTGTATCCTTTCAAACCTTTGCTATCTTGTCCAAATGTCTTAAATATTGTGGTAGATCTCTCTGCTCTACAGCACGCCCTAGGGCCCTGCCATTCACTGTGACGATCCCTCACCGGTTTAACTTTCCAAAATGCAGCACCTTTGAACCAATTTGTCCATGCAAACCAAGATGCCTCATGTAAGCTAGTCCCATTCCTATTGATGTACCTGTCCAATTGTACTTATTATGCTTATTATACTTGTTTATATTAAATTCTATTGATCATTCCTCAGCCCACTTGCCAAACTGATCACAACTCGGGGGTAATTTTTGATTATCATAATTCACCAGGACTTTGCCTGGAATAGAGGATTTAGGTTTATTATTGTCACATGTCCTGAGGTATAGTGAAAAGCGTTGTTTTGCATGCGTCCAATCAGGCCAGATAATGCAATACATTAATACAATTAAGCCAAACTCAAGTACAATAGGTAGACCTAAGGAAAAGATATAGAGTGTATGCTGTATGCCACTTGACACTACCCTTCCTGATCAGCAGTACGTCACTCCCTCTTTTGCGCGTGCTCCTCTATGGCACATCAAACCTGTAGGCCAGAATATTGAGCTGTCAGTCATTCCTTTCCCTCAACCACGTTTCCATGATTGTAACAATGCTGATCCATGCTTAGCTCATCCATCTTACCTGTGAGCTCCTTGCGCTAAAGTAAATGCCGTTAAACCCACCGGTCTTCTCATGCTCCCCCTCCTGTTTAGCCTACTCCTTCCATTAGACTTGCCTATTTTATTTTGTCTGAGGAAACAGATGAGATACTTCACAATTTATTTTGAGTAAGTAGACTGGTCTATATTCAAGGTCTCAACAGCCAACCTAAATGATTATGCCACTGTTGTCACAGACTTCATCAGTAAATATGTAGCGGAATGCGTACCAAAGCAGACAATACGAGTGTTCACAATCTGTAACAGTGGATGAATCGTGAAGTGTACTCTCAGATAAAGTTTGTGTCTATGATATTCAAGTCAAACAATCCCAAGCAGTAAAATAAATCGATTTACAACCTTGACAAACTCATCGAGGATGCCAAGAGGGAATTCTGGACCAGGCTAGTGCCCTGGGATAACCGTACTGATGCCTGTTGATTCTGGGAAAGATGTCTGTAAATACTCCTGCCTGCTGGTCTACGCATGTCCTGAAGACACGGCTGGGCTAGTTGCTTTCTGTGGGTTCTGAACTGTTGATTGTGGCTTGCATGATCTAATGGGTAGGGTTGCAGGCAATAACACGTCCCTCTCTGATGAACTCAATGCGTTCAATGAAAAGGTCAGTGCAATAACGTCATTCCACCCTGACCCTTAGGATGCACCTGTACCCATGGTCACTGTCGCAGATTTCAGATCGGCCTTCTTGAGAGTGAACCCACAGAAAGCAACTAGTCCCGCCGTGTCATCACAACCTACGTAGACCAGCTGGCAGGAGTATTTACAGACATCTTTCCCAGAAAGGGTCCAATCATCTACAAACGTAAAGCCCATCCAGGCTGTACAGGCCTTCAGTTATGCATTCTCCTCACTTTTCCATCTATTCCTATACACACTAACCCGTGGTACCAAAACCAATCCAGGGTAAATCACATACAGTGGAATAATATATAAATGTAATAACAACGAATAATCACACTATTTTGAATAGACCCAGGATGAAATTGGTGAAGGGATTATGTGACTCCTGATATTTAGTCATTATGAGGCATATAGATAGGGTAGACTACAGGAAATGTTGGAGGTAGATAAAAGTCGTAGAGATAGATTTAGAGGGGCTGTGAGGTGTCCTCTTTCATTCAGAGTGGTGAGTCTCTAGAATGCACTGCAGAGTATTTAATGTGTCTGGCCAAGCACTTGAATTGCCCAGGCAGAGAAGGATACAGGCCATATTCTGGAAAATGGGATGAATACAGATGGGTGCCCACATGGACGAGGTGGGCCGAATGGTCTGTTACCATCCCTCTATGATTTTATGGCCATGGTATAAAACCAGGATGTCCGACAGAGAATTACTATTTTCAGTGTCCTAAAGTATCACTGGATGTTACACTGTTTAACAAGAGAACTTTGGATAAATATCAACAGAAGATTGTTTTGTCAATTGACATAGGATAATTGAGAGACAATATCCTGCAACCTTTGCAAACAATGGTGTTTGTTTGATAACTGCATGCAAATTAGAATAGATTATTTTGTGGCCTGGTTCTCGTTTGCATTAATAGACTCTGACGAACAGTCTGTACCATAATGTTGGACAGAAGCTTGCTCCCACCTCCATTTGACTATATTTAAACAAAGATATTGCTACTTCTCTGTGTACCCTTCTCCATCTGTATCCTTTCCGAGCTGGAGCCCTTGGGTTGGGGAAGTCTGGTATGCTGAGACTCACTTTAAACAGGTAAGCAATCCACGTTTTCAGTAGAATTATAATGAAATATTACATCCCAGCTAAACCAGCTGGATTAATTGTGCAACACGTATTTGGTGTGACTATTCAGAAATGATTGAATTTTGAGGCACATGGCTTTCTCCAACTGAGCAGTGAACCCATTAATTTCACCTTTTCTTAAAAGAGAATTTGGACAGGCTTTTTTCCTTGGAGTACAGGAGGCTGACGTGTGACCTTATAGAGGTTTATAACATGAGGATCATAGATAAGGTGAATGGTCATAATCTTTTCTCTAGGGTTAGTTAGAGTCTAAAACTAGAGGGCATAGGTTTAAGGTGGAAAAATAAAACTTTATTAAGGATCTGAGGGGCAACTTTTTTATGCAGTTTGGCACATATATGGAACGAGCTGCCAGAGGAAGGGTAGAGATGGATACTATAACAATATTTAAATATCTTTGACAGATACATTGGCAGGAAAGGTTCAAAGAAATGTGGGCCAAATGCAGATAAATGGGACTAATTCAGATTTACATCTTGATCGGCATGTATGAGTTGGGCCAAAGGAGCTGCTATCATGCTGTATGGTTCTATGACTCTCTATGCATCCCCACCATGGAGCTTGCCATTAGCTCCACTTCTGATTCTACATTGAAGGTTTGTTTATTACCCATTTAGATCCTTGTCATTACAGTCTCCTGGTGTATTTCATTATGTGTTGGACCGTGTCCTCCCTTTTAGATGGAGTGGACCAGATCACTCTAGAGAGATAAGATCACTAACTCAGCCAAATCTTGAGGCAGGACAATAGTGAAGCAAGTAGGGCTGCTGCCTCAGTAGTCACAGGTTCAATCTTGACCACCAGAAGATGTGCAGGTTAATTGGCTTCTATAAGGAGAGCGATTTATTGGATTACTTTTGAGAGCTGGCAGAGACATGGAAAGGGGTTGCTCTACTGAAGTATGTCAGTATGAAATGCTAAGGTTAAGACCACTGCTTAAGATCACCCATTGTGAAAGACCGTATCATGAGCTATGGTTGTTGCATCACCTGCGGGAAAGAAAAAGTTTCGATGGATTAGGAGAATCTGCCTGATTGTGATGGAATTAAATAAATACTGCAATATTAGAAATCTGAAATAAAGCAGAAAATGTTGGAAGCACTGAGCGGTCAGGCAGCATCTTTGGAGAGAAACAAAGTAAAGAAATGCAGCTGAAACACACTTCTCTCGGAACTAGGAAAGAGGATCAACAGATTAGTTTCCAATTGCAGCTCGGCTGAGGAGAGACCAAAGAGAATATCTTTGATCAGGTGGCTGTAATGATTGGCGGTTGATGAAGTTATCGGGCGATACGTTAATGAAAGCATTTAGAATGAGCGCAAACAAAGGAATATAAAGGCTGCAAAATGCAGGGCTGTAGAAAATACTCTGCATGTCAGGCTGTGCATTTCCTTGTTTCTAGTTTCTGCGAGAGGTTTTGCTGTGATAATCCTTTTGTGAAGCATGCTATCCATGTAAAATGTGCTATATAAATCCTAGTTGTTCTGTGCTCCTTTGCAACAACTATTACCATACTTGGTAAGAATGAATGCTGGGCATCTGAATTGAGAACTATTCCGTTCTAAGATGTGATTAAGGAGCGTGAACAAAGAAAATATGACACTAAACCAAAACGTTAACAGGCAATTGCCCCTTGCAGTTAAGAAGGCAGATGTTGCATTGGCCTTTAATGCAAGAGGGTTGGAGTTTAGAAAGAAGAACATTTTGTTATAGTTGTACAGGGCAATAGTGAGCTAATGCCTGGGATACCATGCACAATTTTACCTTGCCTATTAAAGGAGATAGCAGATGATGGTTATATGGAACAAATTATCAGAGGAGGTAGTTGAGGCAGGTACTATAACAACATTTAAAAGACACTTGGACAGATACATAGATAGGAAAGGTTTAGAGGGATATGGGCCAATAGCAGGTAGGTGGGACTAACATAGATGGGGAATCTTGGTCGGCATTGGAAAGTTGGGATGAAGGGCCTGTTTCTGTGCTATATGACTGAGTCATACCAAAGGAGATTCCCAAGGTTAAATCCAGGGACCAGAGAGGCTATAAATGGGAGACACACAGAACTGTAGGTGCAGGAATCTTGAGCAGATCGCAGAGTGCTGGAGGAGCTCATGTTTTGGGATGGGACCCTTCTTCAGTTTTGGATTGGGATCTTTTTTCAGTCTGAGGAAGGGTCTCAACCCGAAAAGTTGCCTGTCCATTGTCATGGTGGATGCTGCCTGACCTGCTACAAATTCAGCACTTTGTATTTTACTCAGAGGCGGAAAACTTAGGTTTGTATTCTTCAGAGTTGAGAAGAATGAGGAATGATCATATTAAGACAAACTTCTTCTTCTTGCGTATGGCGTGCACATCCTAAAGTTGTAGGTCAACTTGTTCTATTTGAACTTTTGTTTGTGCACGTCGGGTTGATTGCATTAGTCGAAACGGGGTGGACCACGTGAAGGTTGCAATCTCCCAACCCATTAAGACAATGTAAGGTTGTAATGGGGCACAACAGGGTAGATGTCAAGATATGGGCGGCACAGTGGTGCAGCGGTAGAGTTGCTGCCTTACAGCGCCAGAGACCCGCGTCGATTTAGACCTCGGGTAATATATGTACAGCGTTTGTACTTACTCCCTGTGACTGCATGATTTTCTCTGGGTGCTCCAGTTTCCTCCCACATTTTAAAGACTTGCAGGTTTGTAGCTTAATTGGCTTCTTTAAATTGGCCCTAGTGTATTGGATAGAGCTAGCATATGGGTGATCGCTGGTCAGCGTGGGCTGAAGGGCCTGATTCCACGCTGTTTTTCTAAATAACTAAATTAGAGTTGTTAAATTTGATGCTACTTAAGTCCGTTCCAACTTCCTTCTGTTATGCACGTTTTCCCGCATTGCATCGCCGTTCTGGAGCTACTTGCCTGATGTTAGCTTGTGTTATGAATGGAGACCTTTCTGGCATCAAAGATTTCTCTTCTCAACATCTGGCACTCTCTGGTGCATTTATAATGAAACCCTGACCGGCTTCTCCAGCTTGGAGTACAGCAATGCAGATTCATTTTTGTGGTGATTCGTACAAGTTCGTGACACAAATGCCCACCTTTACAAGTTATAATGTCTCTTTAAATCCATTCACTTCTAATATCAGATCTCTTGATGCTGCTTCTCTCTAATGAGCTCAATGATTAACGGCGGCTATATTATTCAGTCATTTCTAAATATGAAGCAGATTGAAATGTCGGGGCACAGGGTAAATGAATTCCACAATCCTCAGGTTTGTTTTTCTGGAAAAAGGCAATTTATTTGAAAGCATACCACAGAGACATTTATTCTGGATAATCTGCAGTTTTAAGAACCAGTCAAAACATCTAAGGATGAAAAAGTAGCCACAGGGATGCTGCTGTGCTTTCTTTGCACTTCAAGTTCAAGTGAGTTTATTGTCATGTGTCCCTGATAGGACAATGAAATTCTTGCTTTGCTTCAGCACACAGAACATAGTAGGTATTTACTACAAAACAGATCAATGTGTCCATATACTATAATATAAATATATACACACATGAATAAATAAAATGATAAAGTGCAAATAACAGATAATTAGTTATTAATAATCAAAGTTTTGGCCGAGCCAGGTTCAATAGCCTGATGGCTGTGGGGAAGTTTGGTAACTCACTAGGTAAGTTTGGCTTATTTCTGTTCCTTGTTTACAAGCAATAGTTATTTGGTGTACATGTCTGTGAATGCATTGCCATTCTACGTATATGTTGTGCCTTTAAAAAAAAATATTTGTTGCGAGTTTATATTCAAATAATTTGTGCACCCATTTCACACAAATATTTAGCTGAAGAATCCTGGCATAAAGCGAGTAATTCCAAAGATTTTCTCTCACTTCGTTTTTATGTCTCATTACAAACTTAGCTATGTTTATAAGAAGGCTACAATGCAGCCTTTTTTAGGAACCCATATTTCAACCTAGGAAAGAAACGTGCCCATACCAGGTTTTGAGTTACTACAAACAATTGCTGCCCTCGGCATTAAATGTCTTTCCTTAGTGAATGTTATGCCTTCAAGCTTTGTGAACAATCCCAAACATTGTGCGGGCTCTTGAAAGTCCTACAAGACTTGAGCCAAGGGCATGGCTGAATGTTACCCGCTTTAAGTAATATAAAATTCTGTGAAATTTGTGTACTTTTTGAGGACATTTGTCTCTTTCTGTTGTATTACAATTGAAACATGACATTTGAGTTAAAAATAGCTGTTGGTATTTTTGGGGAAAACGTCTTAGTAGCAATGGTACAAAATTTTGAGATTTAAAAAATCAAGTCTGTAATTTATCCCATCAGATAAAGCATAAAAAGAAGTTTAATTTGACACCTAATTCACTTTCATATCTCATGTATTTAAAAAGTTATGGCCATTTTCATACTCGGAAATTAGCATCTTGTTCCCTATTGATTTTCTATGGACGTAACAAAAAAGCTGTGATCGTGGACAGTCAAAAGCCCATAACTTTCTTAAAAATTAAGAGAACTGAATGAAATTTTCAGTTATCATAGATTGAAGCATTCTGAAACAAATATAAAATAATCTTACTTGGATGACCTGAAATTAAAGCATATAATTAGTTAGTTACCCAAGTGTAGCTAATTTCAAACTTCAATTACTAGATCTAAACATCTATCCATTTCTTAATAAATGATTAACATTTTATAATAGCCTAAGTGTGCAAATAATATTCATAAATAATTCACAATAAAACATGATTTTTAAATCTCATTTACATTAATTTATAGGCCAAATGGAAGGAATTTAGTGTTCAATTGCTGTAAATTAAAGTCCATTTTAAATCAGCTTTCTAGTGGGATCCTGTGAACGCGCTGGTTTAGAACGTTCACATTGCGGTAGATTTGTGCCTTCAAATGCCCAGAAAAATACTGCGGGATATAATGGGCCCAAAATGAGCTACTCGCAATATTAAACTTTGTATAAAGGGATCTTAAGAAGCCCTTTTTAATGTAAAAATAAGCTACATACCTTTTGTGGTTTGCTCTATGGGACCCTGACGGCTGTCGGTGGTCGCGGGTTTAGAGATTGATTTTTAAACTACTATAACTATTATCCAACGCCTTTAAAACTAATAATAGCTTTTGCGACGGGGTCTTCCAGCGATTTTTCGTTAATAATTAACAAGGCTGAACATCTTCGATTTGAACAGCCTAGAGAAAATCGCGTTTTAAACCCGCCCCCCTCTAAACGGCGCCTAAATCGCGCACACCCGCAGCGACAGATTTTCAGCGACGCTTCAGGTAGGCTTTGCAACATACCTACGTCTTAGCGTTGTGTCTCTAACCTCCAACATTCAGATAATGGTTCTTGCGTTGCTGTTAATACTGTGCTTTTATATTTTATTATTTCATGCTCTTAACTTACCACCCAAGATAATTAGGGGAAAAAAAGGTACATTTCCAAAGCTGAACATGTGATATGCTCTGTCGTGGAAATTTAAAATAGCCTCCCAGTGTCAGACCAGAGTATTAGTATTTTGAACTCCAGATCAATATCCTTAAATGCTCACTCAACAAACTTGTGAGTGTTAAACTTGCAGAATAATTTACCTTTATCCTCCATTGTCCTTGCAGACAGCATGCTCACTGTTTACATTTGCAGTTGTCCCTGAACCTGTCCGACTAGATTAATGTTACTACCTAATTGATCGTTCTAATTCATGCTTCATCAAGCTGAACTGAAGAATGTATGCATAAGGTATTCATTCTGAATTTTGCAAGTGCGGGCTTGCAAAACCTACATTGAATGGAGTACAGCATAATGGGGGTAACACAAGGAATAAGAAAAGTCACCAACATAATTTCATGACACCACGGTACATCATCGGTAATAGAGGATTATTTTTTTTTGCATATTGGAAGGCAGAAGAAGCGGCCAGACTGTTTGAAAACAGTAATGGCGCCGCAACATTATTTAACTTCAGATTATTTTTTATTTTTGTGACTTATTTTCAGATTTGTCTTGAAAGCTCATATAGTTCTGCAACCCATAAGTGGGGATACATTCAAGTGTAAGAAAAAAGACTGAAAATCAGTTGAGAAGTCAATCGGTGATCAGTCAATCTTTACTTTCAATATAGTCAATGATTCCACATTAATAGTTTTATGTTCAAAGAAATCAAAAGTCTCTGAGAGAAGAAATCCTTACCTCTGTGCTAAATGGGCAACCCTTATTCAGAAAAAAATGCCACCTAATTCTAGATACCCCAACAGGAACAACATCCTCTCGGTTTCCACACCATCAATACGCTTCAATCAGAATTTCAATAAGGTCACACTCATTCTCAACTCCAGTAAGCTTGGATGTGCTCAGTGACTTGATCACAGGAATCGTCCTTGTGAATCATTTCTGCTCTACCTCTAATGCAATTTTATCCTTAAATGTGGATTCTCCAGTTGCGGTCTTGTCAGCATATGTAAAGTAGCATCAACATTTCACTGTGTTTATACTTTATACCCCTTGTAATAAAGACTAACATCACATTAGCATTCCTAAATATTTGCTGTACCGCTGGCCAATTATTTTAAAGTGAAATAATGTGAAGGTGTACTAGAATAAGATATTTCTTCTGGATGAACTGCACTTTATCGCAGTTTATCGCAGTCGCTGCCTCAAAAAGGCTGGCAGTATCATCAAAGACCCACACCATCCTGACCACACACTCATCTCCCTGCTACCTTCAGGTAGAAGGTACAGGAGCCTAAAGACTGCAACAACCAGGTTCAGGAATAGCTACTTCCCCACAGCCATCAGGCTATTAAACCTGGCTCGGACAAAACTCTGATTAATAACCCATTTTCTGTTATTTGCACTTTATCAGTTTATGTATTCATATGTGTATATATTTATATTATGGTACTAGACCAAGTGGGACCCGTTGGGTCCTGGCATCACACGGGAAGACTGGACACCCAACACAATATTCCACCTCTCCACCAATTCCAATATTGCTGGCCGGTGGTGGGGGGGGGGGGGGGGGGCTTTCTGTTGCGCTAGTATGAGTGTTGGGGGCCAAAGGTACTGATTTCCAGAGGGCTAGTATGGAATTTGTGGGCCAAATGGATTTTTGGGCTGGCAGCACAGTCACTGAGGGCTGGCAGCACAGTCACTGAGGGCTGGCAGCTCAGTCACTGAGGGCTGGCAGCTCAGTCACTGAGGGCTGGCAGTACAATCACTCGGACCTGGCAGGCTGGCGGCTGAGAAACTGCCAGAAATTCTGCCCACAACAGGTGACCGACTGTAAGAGAGAAGGGGGAAGAGGGTGGACTGAATGGATTATTGGGCTGGCAGTTCAGTCACTTACAGCTAGTGGGCTGGCAGTTCACTAACTCACGGCTCGTGGACTGGCAGTGCAGTCACTCACGCCTTGTACGCTGGCAGTTCACTCAGTCACCCCACCTACCTTCACCCCCCCCCCCCCCCCCCTCCCCACTCTGCTCCTTGCCATTTCCCTCCTACCCACACATTCAGTGCATCTCCAAACAACCTCCCCCCCATGCACTCTTAGTGGCTCTCCCACAGAGCAGCCATTCCTGCCTATTAGGTTCTATTGTGATGAAGAACACACGGCATTAAAAGTGCAAAAGGTTTTTATTAAAGTTTAAAATGTGAATGACTCTTAAAATATAAGAACAATTTAAATTTTAAAGGTGAGATTTATTAAGTTTTTACTTGTTGTGTCTTGTTGTGTTCTGCTGCTCACTGCCTCTTGATGACTATTTCCTGTTGATAAAAAGAGACAATTTTAATATAGAGAAAGCCAGTGGTCAAATTTTAAGAAGGAAAATCTGAGAATTTATCTCAGAAGTCATCATTCAACGAAGCACGCTATTAATGACAACATTCTTGGGCGATGTTCCATCCTTCAGGAAACCTTTGACATTTCCCTTCATATTTCTGTTGAGCTAGCATGTTGGGCCAAAGGTACTGGTTTCCAGAGGGCTAGTATGGAGTTTGTGGGCGGAATGGATTTTTGGGCTGGCAGCTCAGTCATTGAGGGCTGGCAGCTCAGTCACTGAGGCCTGTACTGGCAGGGAGGCACCAAAATGCTTGGTGTTGCTGAAGACATCTGGAAGAGTTCTGTCCACAACTTCAAAGCATTCTCTCCTAATCATTGGACATTCATCCCAAACAATGACTTTCACTTGCCTCGTGAAATGTGCCGTCTTAGAGTTCTTCTCGATGTTGCACAATGTATCCTCGGCCACTTGGATGGGTATCTTGAATCGAGAATGTGTAGTTCTTCCACCAGGCAGAAATGTAGCTGCTATCCTAGAGGATACTACAGCAATAGCCACATCACCTTGACCTCTAACATTTCCTGACATGATGTTGAAAAAGCAGCCTAAAGACAATTTCAGTTGTTAATGAACACTGAAGATTTGTGCAAAACATTTTTTTGAGGTAGGGGTTGTCAGGGTGGGGTGGGGGGTGGTAAACATCGTGCAGCCAAGGGAGGGGCACAGCTTCAGGTGGGGGTTCTCGTGAGCTGATGAGAAATGGGGGGGGGGGGGGGGGGGGGGCTCATGCAGGGGATGAGGGCGGCTTCAGTAGGGGGAGCATCCTATAGCCAGGCGGAAGTGGGGCATGTCAGTGGAGGAGAGGGGGCAGTGAGCGATTTACTCATGACCTGTGGACTCACTCACTGCCTTGGGATTGACTCATGCCCTTTAGACTGACTGACTCTCACGGCTTGTGGACTGACTGATGCCCGACTTCTGGAGTCACGTCCGACTTTTGTAAACTGAAAACGGTAACATCTACATTGAGGAACAGCTTCTTCCTGACAGCCATCACGCTATTAAACTTAACAAATAAGCTCTGAACTACGAAATACTATATTATTTCACACACACACATATATATTCACACGCACTCACACACACACATATATTCATACACACACACACACATTCACTCACACACATATTCAGACACACACACGTACACACTCACACACACACACGTACACACGCACATATTCACACACACACACACACACATACACATTCTCACACATACACACACATATTCACACTCTACACATATTCACAAACAGACTCATTCACGCACACACAAACTCAATGACCCACACACACATAGACTCATACACACATAGACTCATACACACATAGACTCATACACACACACACGGACTCACTCACACACAGACTTAATCACACACACATACACAGACTCATCCCCCACCTCAAGACACTGCCCTATGGGTGGTAAATGTCGTGCAGCCAAGGGCAGCTTCAGGCGGGGGTTGTCGTGAACTGATGAGAAGGGGGTGGGGTGTCCTCATGCAGGGGATGTGGACGGCTTCAGTAGGGGGTGCATCCTATAGCCAGGCGGAGGGCAGCGTCTTGAGGTGTCAGTGGAGGAGAGGGGGCAGTGAGCGATTTACTCATGACCTGTGGACTCACTGCCTTGGGATTAACTCATGGCCTTTGGACTGACTCTCACAGCTTGTGGACTGACTGATGCCCGACTTCTGGAGTCACGTCCGACTTATGTAAACTGAAAACTGTAACATCTACATTGAGGAACAGCTTCTTCCTGACAGTCATCACACTATTAAACTTAACAAATAAGCTCTGAACTACGAAATATTATATTATTTCACACACACACATACATATTCACATGCACTCACACACATATGCACACAGACTCATATTCACACACACACACACACACACACACACACACACACATAATCGCACACACATATTCACTCACACATATTCAGACACACACATGTACACACACATACATATAGACACAAGCACATATTCACACACACACATATTCACTCACACATATTCACACACACACGTAAATATTCACACACACACACACTCACACACACATATTCACACACACACACACACACACACAGAGGGAGGTTTCACGGCAGTCGGGTCACGACCCATGACCCATACTGTTGCTACGCTACACCAAATGGATTACACGCGATGTACTGCAGGTAGGCACTTACCATTGTTTCCAACTCCATCTTCCAGGGAGATGCTAACCGCATTTCGTTGTCTCTGTACTGTACACTGACAACGACAATTAAAGTTGAATCTGAATCTGAACGTAGCGGGTCCGTTAAAACCCGCCGAAAATGTCCATTTTTGCGCTGCAAATAATTATGGAAATCGGGATGAGCGTGTGAGACATTTAGCCTACTTCAGAATTCCAAAAGTGAGGAGAAATGACGGTAGATAGAAGTGAGAGCTGAAGGGACAACAGAGTGCTTAGCGAACATTGGCCGTTTGCTCACTACATTTCATCAACTCTAAAGCATTATTTGTGTTTTTTCTTGATTCCTTTGGCATCTAAAAAGTTTCAGAAGTGATAAATCTTGCTGTATTTTTTTAAAATAAATCGTCCATGGTTCTCAAGTGGGTTTTTACGTTCAAAATGAAAACGCATCTGAAGAAAAATTTACAGCCAGATTTATCACTTCTGAGAATTTTTAGATACCCAAGGAATCAAGAAAAAACACGAATAACGCCTTACTGTTGATGAAACGCAGTGAGCAAACACGATAATTCCAATATTTTCAATTACGATATCTGCACAGCCAATCTTTACCAAGCACTTTAGCTGCTGTTGTCCCTTCAATTCTCGCTTCTCTTTACCTACATTTCATTTCACGTTTGGAATTCTAATGTTGGGTACATGTCTCTCACACTTACCCCAAATTCCACAATTTTTTTCAGAGCACAAATTCAACATTTTGGAGGTTTTTAACAGATAGGAAAGTACGCGTTTCTTGCATTAATAACATATACTGGAAATGACGGATGTCTTCAGATGGTTTGAGCGGCTCCGTGCGTCAAGTCCTATTACCTTGTGACCTTACGTGCAACCCCCTATTCACATGCAAACACACATATATATTCTCACACACATATATATTCTCACAACACACATAGAATTCACAAACACATGCACATATATATTTCACACACCACTATAATATTCACACACACACAACACACATAATATTCACACATACACACACATATATATTCAACACACACATATATTTCACACACACACACACATATATATTCACAAACTATGCACCCACATATATATTTCCACACGTATTCACACATATATATTCACACACACACACAACCACATATTCCACACACCACACATATATTCACACACCACACACATTCTCACACAGACACACACACTGCACACACACATATTCATTCACACCACACACACACACGACATTCAAACACACATAGATAACACACACACATATATCACACACACACACACCTATTCGCACACACACACATATATATATATTCACACACACATATATATATATTCACACACACATATATATATATTCACACACATATATATATATTCACACACACATATATATATTCACACACACACACACACACACATATAAATATTCACACACACACACATATATATTCACACACACACACAACACTAAAATACACTGTGCAAAACGAATATTCAAATCATGCTGTAGAGTCTTTTGCTGAAACAAAATGCTGCTTTTAAATAACGTCCAACAAACACAGACTTACCATAGAGAAAGCAGCCGAATATTTGAACGAATCTTCAAATCCTGTTGTAGTCTGTAGCTGAAACACAATTGCCGCTGTGGATGCAACAAACAAACACTTACCAGTTCTGTAGAATTATTCAACACCTCGTGCACTCCGTCTTCAGCGCCATCTTGCCTCCGACCAGAAATGACGTCATCGCCGCCATCTTGCCTCCGACCGGAAATGACATCACCGCCGGCTTCCCGATCGCCGGAAATGACGTAATTGCCGTCGGCTTATCGATCGCCGCCATCTTGCAACCGCCAAAATCACAAAATGAGCGCCGATTTTAAATTTAAACACAGTTCTGGTCGAAATAAAAAGCTTCTTTCGCGCATTACTCGCCTGAAAACGTTGCGACAAATGCATTTCAATTTACATCACCATTTCAAACACAATAGAAATCATGCTTTAGTTACCTGAAAACGGGTGCAACCATTTTAAAACCCAACAGTAAACAAATTTGCAAAACGCTTTATAACAATAACAAATGCTTTTTATTTTCAATTCACAGTTCAAACATAATATAGATAGACAAATATACAAATGCTTTTTATTTTCAATTCACAGTTCAAACACATATAGATAGACAAATATACAAATGCTTTTTATTTTCAATTCACAGTTCAAACACAATATAGATAGACAAATATACAAATGCAAATGCTTTTTATTTTCAATTCACAGTTCAAACACAATATAGATAGACAAATATACAAATGCTTTTTATTTTCAATTCACAGTTCAAACACAATATAGATAGACAAATATACAAATGCTTTTTATTTTCAATTCACAGTTCAAACACATATAGATAGACAAATATACAAATGCTTTTTATTTTCAATTCACAGTTCAAACACAATAAAGATAGACAAATATACAAACTCTTACCAACAAAATGCCAAGAAATTTCAGAGCATGGTGAATAACATACATATCAATGCAGAGCTGCAGCTCAGAGAGCTGTGACCCTTTCACTTCGTGGTCGGGAAGAAAGTGATTGAAGCAGGACGCTTCCGGGTTTTATAGTCCCTCCCTCCCCTGCCGCCAGCGGGGGCAGCAGAAAGAATGGGGAATTATGTAAAAACATTAATATCTCGGTCATATTTAATCGAGGGGAAAAATCCTCGGCACACATGCGGCAGAATGGGGCTCTGAGGGAGGTGGCCAAAAATGACGGCCGTAGGTGGCGGCGTTCTCTCGGAAATCGCAGCACAGATCGGGAAAAGCGGTCAAGAACAGAGTTTTAGTAATATAGATATGGACACACTTATCTGTTTTGCCTACTATGTTCTGTGTGCTGAAGCAAAGCAAGAATTTCATTGTCCTATACAGGGACACATGACAATAAACCCACTTGAACTTGAACTTTTTAGAAGCTGGTAACCTGTTGGATACAAAGTTCCAGGATTTTGATCCAGCAAAGAAGAAAGCCTGTTGATATATTTTCCATTTGTGATAGTGTGTGACTTGTCCTGCAGCTCATGGTATTCACATCCACCTGCTGCCCTTGTTGTTTCTTGCAAAGGTGTCAAAAGATATAGGCGCAGTCTGGATGAGTAACTACCCAGTGCATTTTACAGATGGCATATACTGCAACTACAGTGTGGTGGAAGAGGGATTTAATGTTTAAGGTGGTGGATGGGATACCAATAAAGCACAGTGTTATGTCCCAGATGATATCAAGGTACTTCAGAGTTGTTGGCACTGCTGTCTTCCAAGAAAAAGGAAGATTATCTATCAAACTCCTCACTCTTGGGTATCAAGGCATGAATTACTTTCAACGGGATACCCAGTCTCTAACCTTCTCTTGCAGCCAAGAGTTATGAGGTTGGTCCAGTTGAGTTATTTGACAATGGTGTCCACCAGGGTATTGATGATGGGAATCCTAAACATTGCCAGTCGATTCAAGGTCATAAATTACATAAAAGAAAGTTGTTTACAACAAGTTATTTCGAAGTTAATTTTTGGAAATAAGATCAAAACTGAGACCCATGCTCTTTATGGTGTCACTAAAGCTCTGGACTATAGCAAGGCCTCTTCTTGTATCCATTTCTTCATCATCCTTTTAATCTTCCATTAAAATAAGGGGTTGAAATAAATAGAAAGAATAATGAATATTAAAACAATTCAGCTAAACACTGGAATTATGAGCAGAGTAATTATTAATACTGAATGCAGTGTGCCACAAATGCAAATACAACCTGACTAATTTAAATCTGTTGTTGCTACATTAATTTGGCAAATCGTTAAGCAGAGCATTTCCTGTGAACTTGTTTCAAGTTGCATGGGCCCAGTATTAACAAATAACTGGCCTCTGAGGAATGATTAAAATACAGATGCTGGATGTAGACTCAACAACCACAGGATTTCCTTTTGTAATATTTTGCCGGTCTCATCAATTTCTTCCTTCAATTGTGCGGTAATTTGGCTGATCTTCCAAAGAATGGCTGAGTTGGGGACATTCGATCCTTTATCTTGTTTTTGAACATTGCCTCAGGATGAAGCAAAATAGCTGAGCATGGAACAAAGATGCGTGGAATGAGCCACACGCCATTACCGACACGGATCTTTATTCTCAGCATGTCTAAAATAATGTGCAGCATTGAAGCAGTGTGTAAGTCATTGGTACTCGGTTTTAATCTTAGTTCCTATGTTTGGGAGTATCTTATAACAAGGCTGATTTAAGATGATGTTCAGCAGTGGGCTTGCTCCAATCCCAGTTGGATGTCAGAAATAATCTGATTAACTGAACATGTATTTGTATTCATCTCTTCCTAAACTCTTTCCTCTGTTTCATCATGCTAATTTCCAGCAGAGAATGAGGAGCTCGCAAGGATTCAGGCCATAAATCTGCAGTCACTGCCGTTTCCCTTCCTTTCCCTATTCTACCACATTGAATTTTCTGTAGGGCACCCCCTTACTCTTGTATCTTTCTTGTGCTTCCTTAAAATTCTATAAGCTGGATATTTTCCAGGTAGACCATACTGGAATTTATATTGGGAAACGAGCCTGGCCAGGTGACTGGCGTTATGGTGTAAGAGCATTTTTGATCACAACGCCATAAGTTTTAAGATTGTTTTGAACAGGGAAACATCTAGATGTTGGGGGAATGTATTAAATTGGGGCAAAGCAGATCACAATGTCATTAGGCAGGAACTAGGGAGCAGTTGTTATTGGGGAAAGTCCACAGATGACATGTGGAAGTCATTTACAGGCCCGTTGATCAAAGTGCTGGATCAGCATGCTGTGGGTAATCAAAGAGGCTGTAAACCCTGAAAGACCCTTAACAGCATTGATGTGCAGAGGGATCTTGGAATCCTAGCACACGGCTCATTGAACTTGGCACCACAAGTAGATAGGGTAGTTTAAACTTTTAGACATTCCTGTAACTGGGTTTACTACTCTTCCTCCAGATTTCAGATGTGATTCTAATCATTGGTGTTTTACGTTTCAGAGCTGAGAAGACTGAGGTACTTAGCGATGACCTGCTGCAGGTAATCTTTTGATTTTGTTGTTGGTAGCAAGCAATATATCATTGAAGTGAATGCACTAATTGTGAGTGATGTGTACATTTTCCTGTATTCATGAAAATACAGCATCCTATTAGAGGACATTAATTCAATCACTTTATTTTGCGTAAAACAAAGTAAAAGGTAATGAAGGTTATGAGATTTTTTATTTAAGAAAGGCCATCAAGAATCATATGCAGCAGGACCAGAACAATTAAATTCTTATTTGCTGCATCTTGAGAAACACATCAGTGCAACAACAAATAAATATACAATAAATATTGCAATAAATTATCAATAATAGTGGTAACTAAATCATAGTACAGGTGCACAACCTTTTATCCGAAGATCCAAATAACGAAAACCTCCGAATAGCGGCCATTTTTTCGGTCCTTGAAGAAAGGTCCTTGAAAACGTTCACCGAGGGCGGCCCGCAGAGGTGACAGCGGAACCTCCGGTCGGTCCTCGAAGAAAGGGGAACTAAATCCCCATTCATAAAAGAGAAGGTGAGGGTATATTGCACGGGAGGGTTAATAATTGACAATATGCTGCTGCCTGCCCGCTGAGTTAAAAAGTTCCCACGGTAGACTCACGATACACAGTGCAGATTGTCGCTCCCTTCAGTTTCACCCCACCTACACCCCTCTGCTTCCCGGCCATGTGTGTGACCCCTTCCCTCCCCTCTCCAGCTCCCCGCCCAATGCACCGGCGCGGGGGCTTTGCACTGTCTTCACGTCGGCCGTGCCAGTCACCGGAGACGTCAGGACCAATTGGACACCGACCACCAGGCCCACCGCAAGCACGGAGATCCCAGAGACCCACAGCCAACAGCAGCCCAGCCCAGCCCCACTCCAACTACAGAGGAACCTGGGTTGCGGATGACGGGGCGCAGCTCGGGGCGTCGTAGGGGCCCATCGGGGAGCGGGTTCCTGTTGGTCCTGACGTCTCCGGCCACCTGCCATCCTCCGGGAACTGTACCGCCCTTGCAGGAGAGTGGGGTTGTTTGCATTTGCAGAGGGAGAGGGCAATTCACATAAACATCCATCACAGTGAGTCTCCTCCTCACTATGATGGAAGGCAAAGACTTGTCTCTCCCCTGCTCTCCATTCCTCTCCCGAAGTCGAGGTCAAAGCCCCCGGCGGGCGCTAGCAAGTCCGCGGCCACTCAGCCACGCCGGACGTTGTAAGGCCCCCCTCCAGGTCATTCTCAACCCCGTAATTCGGGCGGGAGAAGTCGCCGCTGCCGGTGCCCCGCAAAACGGTCTCCCATCGGGGACCCGCGGGCTCCCGGTGTCATCATCCACCGGAGTCGGGTCGCAGCAGCTCGCCCCCGCAGCTCTCCACGCTCCGAAGCTGGCTAGCTCCACGGAGGTAGGTCCGTAGGTCCACAGCTCCCACCGCCGCCCACCGACCCCCAGGCCCACTGCAAGCACGGAGATCCCAGAGACCCACAGCCAGCAGCAACTCCAGCCCAGCCCCGCTCCAACTCCAGAGGAACACGTAGGGGCAGAAGCTGATGGTGTGCAATGTACGTCTTGTTCTTGGGGTGGCGGATGAGGGGGCGCAGCTCGGGCTGTGGGCAAACTGCCACTTGTCGCCGTAGCGGCCCATCGGGAACGGATTCCTCTGGAGTTGGAGGGGGAGAGGGGTATTGTGCTATTTGATCGCCCCCTGCTATCCCAGGGACAGGGAGACACAGCGGCTTTTTAGACTGGTGGGCAATCACTTCCAAAGTTCTGCCCACACAGTCAGTACACCTCTACTACACTGCATTTCATATAAACATTTATTCTGCAAGAAAAAACGACATTGAAGACTCAAACTCGCGATCGAGTAACTGCCAGGATCAAGGCGCAAACTCGCGAACTAGCGGATATGAGCCGAGCACTCTACCACTGAGCCAGCCATTAAAATCTACGCAAAAATATTTCCATTCCGAAGACCGACAAATTCTGAATTACGAAAAGTGTCTGGTCCCAAGGCTTTCGGATAAAAGGTTGTGCACCTGTACTGCAGACCAAAGTACATAGTGCAACGTACATAAAGCCCACAATAGATAGTTGCCAAGGTCAGGTTTGTGGTTAGGGTTATGCAGTGAGATTCAAGCCTGATAGTTGATAGTGTTCAAGTTCAAGTGAGTTTATTGTCATGTGTCCCTGATAGGACAATGAAATTCTTGCTTTGCTTCAGCATACAGAACATAGTAGGCATTTACTACAAAACAGATCAATGTGTCCATATAAATATAATATAAATATATACACACATGAATAAATAAAATGATAAGATGCAAATAACAGATCATTGGTTATTAATAATCAAAGTTTTGTCCGAGCCAGGTTTAATAGCCTGATGGCTGTGGGGAAGTAGCTATTCCTGAACCTGGTTGTTGCAGTCTTCAGGCTCCTGTACCTTCTACCTGAAGGTAGCAGGGAGATGAGTGTGTGGCCAGGATGGTGTGGGTCTTTGATGATACTGCCAGCCTTTTTGAGGCAACGATAGGAGGAAGTTGTTCTTGTTTCTGGAGGTCCCTATTCTCCAGCTCATGTAACCTTATTTCCAACTTTAGCAGCAACATGAGAGTGTGGCCAGGGTTGTGTGGATCTTTTATATTAGCTGCTTTCATGAGGTTGCATTTCCTGTAGATCCTCTTGATGTTGGGATTGGAGAGTGCAATAACGGACACCACTCCCTTCCATTTACAGTAAACCCTCATTATAACGGACCATAGCGGAGGGAGTGATGTCCATTATTGCTGATGACTGCAGATTATGGTAAATAGACAAAGACTGAAAGTGCTGGAGTAGTGCAGCGGGTCAGAATCTCTGGAGAACATGGATAGGCGACATCGGAATCCTTCCTCAGACTGATTCAGTCGGCTGAGTTACTCTGCGCTTTGTATCATTTCAGTTTAAAACTAAGCTTGATATCTGTGGGGCTTCCTCCCCTCTCTGTCGGTGACTATGGGGGAGAAGGAGTAGGCAACGGTGTGGGGGGGGGAAGAGGCTAACTGGACAGGGTGACCGGAGAAACAGGTGGCCGTGATCGTGCACGGAGCGGATATAGTCACTGCCGACAGCAAGAAACAGCAGCTGGTGAGTGTGGTGCTCGCACCTTGTGAGTCAAGAGTAGGGTCGGAAGCCGGGTCTTCAAATGGCTGGGGAGATGGTGGGAGCCAGGGATGAGTCGGCAGGTCATTACATTCTTGATAAATCATTTGCACGTCCTACGATACCACCCATCCTAGTGTCATCTGCAAACACATGAATCATGTCTGCTGTCAGACTCCTGAACCAGTCATCTTTTCCACAACCCATTCTCGGATATGCTGCCACAAACTTACTCTTTACTCTCCTCATTCAGTTATTCCATTATTGTACTTTAGTTTTTCTATTGCACTACTTCAGATTGCAGTACAATCTTTTCACCATACTGCTGTTTGTATTTATTGTTCTTATTGTTATATCTATCGTTATTACATGTAGTGTTTACTCTGAATTTCATTGCACCCTGGGTGTATGTGATAATAAACTAATCTGAAATTCTCACTCTCACAGTGTGAGTGAGAACAAAATTAAGAAGCATGCCTTGAAATTTAGATGCTTACAACATTTGCTGGATACAAATGGAAAGGTGGATGAGGAAATGGACAAGGAGGAAGCCCGTGAAAATATTAGATTTAGGGGGGGGGAAAGTGAGACATTATGGTGATGGCTTACTGGCATGTCTTGGATAAAATCTCACTGTTTACAAGAAAGGAAATAGTTACCATTTATAAAGTGCCTTTCACAGTATAAGATGTCATACAACACTTGACAAACAATGAAGTGTTTTAGAAGTGTCACTGTTGTAATCAAAGATAACAGCCTGATTGCAAACAGTTTATTGTATGGTGTTGATAAAAGATAATACTGGGGTGACTTCGAGAGAGTTAGAGTTAGCTCTTAGGGCTAAGGAAATCAAAGGATATGGGGAAAAAGCCAAACGGGGTACTGGTTTTGGATGGTAAGCCATGATCATATTTAATGCGGTGCTGGCTTGAAGGGCCTACTCCTGCACCTATTTTCTACGTTTCTATGTTAGTTCCCTGCTCTAGAAATAGTGCCAACGAGTCACTCAATAGAACTTAATGCCATTTCTGAAAGGCAGCATTTCAGATTGTTTAGTTTACGGTGCCCCGCAAGGATGCGTTCTCAGCCCCTTACTATACTCCTTATACATTCATCGCTGTGCAGCCAAATACCAATCCAACTTAATTTACAAGTTAGACACAAAATGCTGGAGTGACTCATTGGGACAGGCAGCATCTCTGGAGAGAAAGAATGGGTGATGTTTTTGGTCGAGACCCTTCTTCAGACTCAATTTACAAGTTCACAGACTAGACCACTGTAGTGGGCCCGATATCAAATAATGACAAGATGGAGTACAGAAAGGAGATTGAGAACCTTGTAACCTAGTTTCAAGACATTCTCTCCCTCAATGTCAGCAAGACAAAGGAGATTGTGATTGACTTCAGGAAGCGAAGCAGTACACATACATTTGAAATCGCCGAAGTATCACCAGCAATTTGTCCTGGACCAACCACATCAAAACTATGGCCAAGAAAGTGCACCAAGGAAGTTCAGCATGTCACCAATTTCTATTATCACGATGCATCACAGCCGGGTTTAGCAACAGCTCCATCCAAGAGAACAAGAAATTGTGGAACGTTGTGGACGTAGCCCAGATCATCACGCAAACCAAACTCCCTTCCATTAACTCCATCTACACTTCACACTGCCTTGACAAGGCCACCAGCATAATCGAGGGCCAGTCTCAATCCGGTGTACTCCCTCTTCTCCATTCTCCCATCAGGCAAGAGGTACGACCACCACACGTCTTTGTGATGTGGGAGGAATCTGACGCACCTGGAGGAAACCAGTGCAGTCAAAGGTAGAACATGCAAACTCTACACAGATGTGCAAACTACACTGAATCATAATGGGGGGGGCGAAAACTGGAAGAGAGGTGGGGGTAGGACAAAACCTGGCAATTGATATGTGGATACAGGTGAGGTGGTTGGAGATTGTGTGGCAGAATGTCCACGGTGTTTCTTTGCTGTGTTATCCCAGATTAACTAATAAAGCCTTGGAAGTGGAGTCGGAATCCATCACCAACAAACTATTGGTGCTTATTTATGTTTTTCAAATTGCAAGGCATGCTATTGAAATATATTGAAATATATTAAGACAAACTTTGTATATTTTATTTTAAAAACCAAAGAGCTCTTGATGTTTCATTTGCAAGTGGTGGTCAGTTGATGCTACCAAACTGATTATTTTCCTAATTTCTTGTTTATATTTACTCCTGTACTCTAGTGTAATAACTATCATGAATTTATAGATTGAGGAAACAAAACATATATAACAAAGCATTGATATCTGTACTTTATGATCAGAAAATGGAGAGTAATACCTAATGTAATGTGTCCTCCATGTTTCTGACATAGATTGAGAAGCGGATGGATACAATCAGAATTATTTCTCATACTATTCATAAAAGACTGGCTGCGTGTTTGCAAGTTCAACAGGGCACCGACGTGGACAAACGATGTGTAAGTAATACTGTTGTGCATGCATGACAGGGTGGGCAATGAGATGTTCCTGCTGGTATTTTAACTCAATTCATTTTTAAATGATTTCTCTTGAAGATGTAAACGTGAGCTTGTTTTCTAAAGTATTATTTACTTATAATCTCCAGTAAATAAGTTATTTCCTTGCCTATTTAATAAACAGGGATTGTCGTACGACAATGAGTCTTCGGAATTCTCTTTCTCAGTGGTAGTTGAGCCTTTGATTAATTTTCAGGCAGTGGTAGAATCCTGGATAAGCCTAGTGGTGAAAGGTTACCAGTGGGATTGCAGTTACATTGGGATTGGCCTTGATTTTACAGAACGGTGGGTGGGCTCAAGGGGGAGAGAGGGAGGGATGGAGAGAGGGAGAGGAAAGAGAGGGGAGAGGGAGAAGGAGGGAGGGAATAAACAAGGGAGGGAGAAAAATAGGGAGGAAGAGGGAGGGAAAGGGGGAGGGAGGGAGAGAAAGAGGGAGGGGGAGAGAGGGAGGGAGGGCGAGAGGGATGGAGAGAGGGATGGAGAGGGGAAGGAAGAGGAGAGGGGAAGGAGGGAGAGAGGGGAAGGAGGGGGAGAGAGAGAGAGCGAGGGAGGGAGAGGGAGGCTTCCAAAATGGCTTCTACATCATCATCTGGTGCTAAAAGCAGGAAGCAGCCATTCAAACAGCAGTATACAAAGATGGCAATGAATGCACTGTCAGGTAAGGTGCGTAGAAGACGTCAATTGGTAACAAAGTTATGCATTCTTGTACTCTTACATGGGTATGACTGCACATAAAAAACAACATTTTTTTCAGCAAAATGGCACCATGTTAAAATACTGATTTCCTCAGCAAAATACTGATTTTCAGGTACTAGAATACTGAAATCTTCTAACAAAACTTGGCAGCTCTGCCATGAGCTAATGGGAAAGGTTAGGCAAGCTAGGACTGCTCTTTTGAATGTAGGATGATGAGAAGTGATCTTATAGAGGTGTACAAGATTATGAAGAGAATAGTTAGGGTAGATGCAGAGTCTTTTACCCAGAGCTGGGTAATTCAGAACCAGAGGACATGGGTTTAAGGTGAGGGGGGGAAGTTTTAATGGGAATTTGAGGGGAAACTTTTTCATGCAGAGGATGGTCGGTATATAGAATGAGCTGGTGTGCGAGATAGTTGAAGCAGAGCACTACAATAACATTTAAAAGACATTTGGACAGTACATGGATAGGAAAGGTTCAGAGGCCAAACACAGGGGTAACTAGGTCTGCATGGGCAAACTGGGCCGACAGCCCTATTTCTGTGCTCTATGTCTATCTTCTGATTCTATGTCGTTTCTTGCAAAAGTTTGGAGTTCATTCCTTACCAACAGAGCCACCTTACCCCCATTTGCCTACCTACCCATCTTTTCGATAGGACGTGTATCCAGCAACAGAATGAAATGGGTTTGTAAGGGAATGTTTTTGACGAGAATTGGGTCAGATGAGATTGCTTGAGCTTTAGGTAATGGGAGTTAAGATAACCTCTTCTGTCAAACTCAGTGGTGTAGTTGTGAATTGATTTTCCTTAAAGATTTAATTTTTTTAAATATTTTCAGAAAAAGTTGCCACTTATGGCTCTATCCCAAAGCATGCAAGAAGGACTCGGCTACTTGGGCGATGACTCTCTCATTACGTAAGTACTTTTTGCGTAATTATACTACCTTAGAATCAGGTTCTTTTGACACAACAAGCTAAAATTCTTGACTTCAAATAATAGAGGGTAATCCACAAAAGAATAAAATATGAAATGAAGCGCGTTACTGATAAAACACCATGTGACAAATGATATTTAAAGCACAGCTACATATTTATTAAAGATGTAATAACAGTGCATTTGGAAAGGAGTGAGAGGATCAGACAAAGTCAGCATGGATTTATGAAGCGGAAATCGTGCTTGACTAATCTTTTGAAGATGCAACAAATAGAATGGATAAGGGAGAGCCAGTGGATTGGTGTATTAGCACTTTCAAAAAAGCCTTTGACAAGGTCCCACACAGTAGATTAGTGTGCAAGATTGGAGCTCATGGTATTGGGGGTAGGTTATTGACATGGATAGAGAACAGGTTGGCAGACAGGAAGCAAAGAGTAGGAATTAACGGGTCCTTTTCAGAATGGCAGGCAGTGACAAGTGGGGTGCCGCAAGGCTCAGTGCTGGGACCTCAGTTATTTACAATTTATATTAACGATTTAGACGAGGGAATTAAATGTAACATCTTCAATTTTGCGGATGACACAAAGCTGGGTGGCAGTGTGAACTGTGAGAAGGATGCAAGGTGACTTGGATAGGTTGGGTGAGTGGGCAGATGCATGGCAGATGCAGGATAATGTGGATAAATATGATGCTATCCACTTTGGTGGCAAGAACAGGAAGGCAGATTATTATCAGAATGGTGGACACAAAATGCTGGAGTAACTCAGCGGGTGGTATTCCCCTACATTCTGAGGAAGGGTCTCGACTTGAAATGTCACCCATTCCTTCTCTCCAGAGATGCTGCATGACCCGCTGAGTTACTCCAGCATTTTGTGTCCACCATTCAGATAATAATCTGCCTTCCTGTTCTTGCCACCAAAGTGGATAGCATCATATTTATCCACATTATCCTGCATCTGCCCACTCACCCAACCTATCCAAGTTCTTTCCGATACACATTATCTGAATTAAATTAGGAAAAGGGGAGGTGCAACGAGACCTGGGTGTCCTTGTCCTTGTACATCAGTCACTGAAAGTAAGCATGCAGGTACAGCTGGCAGTGACGAAAGCTAATGGCATGTTGGCCTTCATTGCGAGAGGATTTGCGTTTAGGAGCAAGGAAGTCCTACTGTAGTTGTACAGGGCCCTGATGAGACCGCACCTGGCGTATTGTGTGCAGTTTTGGTCTCCTAATTTGAGGAAGGACATTTTTGCTATTGAGGGAGTGCAGCGTAGGTTCACCAGGGGGTCAGAGTTTAAGAATAAGGGATAGGCCATTTAGGACAGAGATGAGGAAAAACTTTTTCACCCAGAGAGTTGTGAATCTGGAATTCTCTGCCAATGAAGGCAGTGGAGGCCAATTCACTGACCGTTTTCAAGCAAGAGTTAGATTTAACTAACGGAATCAAGGGATATGGGGAAAAGCAGGAACAGGTACTGATGATGAGCCATGATCATATTGAATGGCGGTGCAGTCTTGAAGGGCCGAGTGGCCTACTCCTGCACCTATTTTCTATGTTTCTAATAATGTTCTTTGATAAGATTCTGCATGCAGGCTCCTCTGGAAGGTTAGATTGGTGGGATCGAGGCAGAGCTTACGGAGTGAATAGAGAATCGGCTTCATGGAAGGAAGCAGTGATAGTGGAAGGTTGATTTTTGGACTGGAGGCCTGTGACTATTGGAATGCCTCATAGATCAGTGCTGGGCCCTTTGCTGTTTGTGGTTTATATGGATGAAAATGCACAAGGCATGATTAGCAAGTTTGCAGATGACAATAAAGTGGGTGGTATCATGGATAGTGAAGAAGGTTATTGCAGCAGAATCTTGATCAGTTGGGCGGGTGGGCTGAGGAATGATGAATGGAGTTTAATACAGATAGGTGTGACCCGCTGAGTTACTCCAGATATTTTGTATCTTCCTAGGTGCGAGGTATTACATTTTTGGGAAGTCAAAACAGGGCAGGACCTTCACAATGAATGGCAGGGCTCTGGTGAGTGTTATAGAGCGGAGGGATCTACGAGTGCAGGTACATAGTTCCTTGAAAGTGGCATCACAGGTAGATAGGGTGGGTAAGAAGGCTATCGGCACATTGGCCATCATCAGTTGGAGAATTGAGTACAGAAGTGGGGAGGTTATGTTACGATTATATTCAGTAAGACATTGGTGAAGCCACATTTGGAGTATTGTCTTTAGTTTTGGTATAGGAAAGATGTTGTTAAGCTGAAGACTTATGACAATGTGGCCAGGCTTGAGCTCTCGGCCGAGGTTGAGCAGGCTAGACTTTATTCCTTGGAGCATAGCAGGATAAGGGGTGATTTTATAGAGGTGTATAAGATCATGAGGGGATTAGATAGAGTAAATGCACTGAGACTTGTACCCAGAGTAGGGGAATCAAGAGCCAGAGGACATAGGTTTAAGGTGAGGGGGGAAAGATTTAATAGGAACATGAGGGGCAACTTTTTTACACAAAGGGTGGAGGGTGTATGGAACATGCTGCCAGAGGAAATAGTTGAGCAGGTATGCATTTTGCATCCAAGATTTCATATATTGGAATCGATTCAGCCATGCCTTTCACGTAATTGCAGCATAATGATGGACTGTTACTGGGACATTTAATGTGGTAAAAGTATATTGCTTTATTATAAACAACATTAACAAACCCCATTGCAGCAACTACTGCCCCCTCAGATGAAAAGGCATTGCTGATTCTGCAAAATTGGCCTTTCTCTCTCATTCCATTTCACTTTTGTTCTTCAATCATTTCTGACTTGGAATCTGTAGATATAAGCACCCACATCTCTCGTCCTTCTCTCATTAAGACCAACACTTATTCCTTTTTCTTCCCAATACCAAAAGGCTGGAATTTTCACACTCAATGGAGAAAGAGTAAAAAGAAAGTGAAGGTATCTGAGCTTTTTCAAAAACAGGTTCACAGTAATACTTTGTAACCATTTGTAAACATTTGGTTTCAGGAAATTGCTGGAAACATGTAGTGAAGCAGAGAATAAACTGGCATTTGAACTTGCTAATTATGAATTTCAAATTGAGAAGGATATCCTTGATCCATTCAGCAATTTAGCAGAGGTGAGTAAAAAAAGATGTGTTGCTCTTTTTGTCTCTGCACTGCAGAAATTTTAATGTTTAGCTCCAGTTTTCTCTTTGTGTTACTCAGCTTTAGAATACTCTTTGACCTGTAAGCAATGCTCCAACTTCTGGAATATA
Source organism: Amblyraja radiata (assembly GCF_010909765.2). NCBI lineage: Eukaryota > Metazoa > Chordata > Chondrichthyes > Rajiformes > Rajidae > Amblyraja > Amblyraja radiata. The sequence goes on from NC_045977.1 coordinate 24,659,593, forward strand.
AGTGAAACTTTTTTGGTTTCAATTTTAAAGATACAGCATGGAAACTAGCCATTCGGCCCACGGAGTCTGCGCTGAACTGCGATCCCCGTACACTAACACCATCCTACACACACTAGAGACAATTTACTATTTTACCGAGCTGTTTAGCCTACAAACCTCTACATTTTTGGAGTGTGGGAGGAAACTGGAGCTCCCGGAAAGAACCCACGCAGGTCACGGGGAGATCGTACAAACTCCATACAGACAGCACTCGTAGTCAGGATCAAACCCGGGTCTCTGGTGCAATAAGGCAACAACTATACCACTGTGCCGTCTAGATGTCAAATGTCTTGGCATCTGAACCCTAAACTTCTCGATCAAGAGCCACATATAATCGTTAGCTGCTCAAAACATGTCAAACCAGAGCACTATCTGGAACTATATAGGAAGCCTGTCTTATTGGAGTTATCTTTGTAAAATTCTACTTGTCTTTGTATATCCTTTTAAAGATGGAGATTCCTAACATTCAGAAGCAGAGGAAACAGTTGGCTAAACTTGTACTTGACTGGGATTCAGCAAAAATGCGGTAACGATTTTTAAAATTGTACTTTGACTGAACAATGCAATTATCATTTCAAACCAATGGTGATGAATTTATTGGTGTTTGCAAGTAGGTTGTTAGCCAGTTGTATGTTTTCATTTCTGATATTAGTGATTATGCCCATCAAAGGATCATGGCTGCTACATTATGATCATTCAAATCAAAAGGAGGTTTATTTCAATAAAAGACTATCTTTGTTGGGGTTTGTAAAAGATGAGAAATTTAGTTTTCATGACACTATATTTCGTTTGGTTCCAAAGAGTGCTCAGCATCATTTTATTTGAGCATTAGGGATTTGACGGCAAATTTACATTTGGGTCTAAAGAAAAACATGCAGTGGATTAGGTTTAGCTAAAGGACTGTTGTGACTGCTTGATGTGGTGCCTAGTTTGGAACTTAAAGTAAATACATGGCCTGTTTTATTCCAGGTATAACCAAGCACACAAAGCCGCGTTTTCAGGAGCCAATTTTCAGGCAATAGCAGCAAAGATCGACTCCCTCAGGGAGGAAATGGATGAAGCTGGAAATAAAGTGGAACTCTGTAAAGTAGGTTTGTTTAGTTTAGTTTAGAGAAACAGGCCCTTCGGCCCACCGAGTCCACGCCGACCATTCATTACACGTACACTGATTCTATGTTATTCCACTTTCGCATCTTATACACTCGAGGCAATTTACAGAAATCAGTTAACCAACAAACCGGCAAGTCTTTGGAATGTTGGAGGCAACCAGAGGACCAACACGATCACTTTAGTTAGTTTAGAGGTACAGCATGGAAATAGGCCCATCGGCCCACTGAATCCATGCCGGCCATCGATCACCTGTTCACTTAATTCTATGTTATCTCACTTTCTCATCCACTCCCTACATACCAGAGGTCAATTAACCTATAAACCCGTACGCCTTTGCGATTTTTGGAGGAAACTGGAGATTGCGGAGGAGACCCATGCGGTCACAGGGAAAACGTACAAACACCGCACAGCCAGCACCTGTAGTCAGAATTCAAACCTGGGTCTTTGGCGCAGAGAGGCAGCAGCTCTCATTCCACCACTGTGTCGCCCGACTTGTGTGGCAGTCCGAATGCAGAAACCAAAATGTGCTTTTGGATAATCAATGTTGGATAATCAATGTTTAAACACCCGTTTTGATTTGGGTGCACTGATTATGATTGGTGTGTATTCACACCCAGACTATTTAGATCATTTTTATTGTGAGGGATGTGCTAGTTCTAAACGTCTACGTTATTTCCACTACAGACAAAACATTATATTTTTTGCATTTTTTCTTTCTTGCAAATTCTGAGGGAATGAACAATGATTTATTTAAGAAGTATTTGTTTTGGGGCATTTTGGTTTGAACATTTTGGAGATCAGAACTTAACTGGCCAGGATTTGTTGACCAATGCTTTGCTAAGCCACCTTCTTAATCTGCTGTAATCTTTTAGGTAAAGGTATTCCCACAGTACTATTGGATATGGAGCAACAGGATTTGCACCCAATAACTACAAAGTAATAATGCATTTTTAAGGCAGGATGGTTTATGGCCTCAAAAGGAACCTACACGTGGAGATGCTCCTCTGTGCCATTTTTCTCTTGCCCTGGTGCAAGTTGGAGAAGTTGCCTTGGTGAATGTTGGTGTCGGGTAGATTGGGTGCCAATAAAGCTGGTTGCTATGTTAATGTAGAACAATACAACACAATAATGTCTGTGTACAGCCTGTAACATGATACCAAGATCATCATTTATGTACCTGCACATAACCCACATCCATCTATTCCCTGCATATCCATATGCCTATTTAAAAATCTTTTAACTGCCACTAACGTATCAGTGTTGTTCTTTTGTTTAAGAAGGGAAGTAGAGAAAGTCCAGGGAACAATAGGCCGGTGAACCTTGCGTCAGTGGTGGGAAAACTATTGGAGATAATTCTTCGAGATAGGATCTATTTGGAAGAGAATGGGCTAATTAGGGATAGCTAGCATGGCTTTGTACATGGAAGATCGTATCTTACGATACGATAGAACTTTATTTAGCTTGTTAATCCGCGGCCTTCGCCCTGCTGCCCAAGTACATGACAGCGAAGAGGATGGCACTGGCTACCACCGATTGGTACAACATCTGCAGCATCTTTCTGCGGACATTGAAGGAGCGGAGCCTTCTCAAACAGTACAGCCGGCTCTGTTCCTTCTTGTACAGGGCCACAGCGTTCCTGGACCAGTCCAGTTTACTGTCCGGGTAAATTCCAAAGTATTTGTACTCCTTGGTAAACTGCACGTCCACACCATTGATGGAGACGGGACAAGGGCGTTCCTCTCCTCCTAAAGTCCACCACTAACACCGTAGTCTAGTCGATGTTGAGCTGCAGGTCATTCAACCCACATTCCTCAACAAAGCCGTTGACTACACCTCTGTATTCAGCTTCCCTCCCCTCACTGATGCAACGCACTGCTGCAGAGTCATCCGAGAATTTCTGCAGGTGGCAGAGTCCGAGTTATATCTGGTCGAGGTATAGATGGTGAACAGGAAGAGAGAGAGGACCGTCCCCTGTGGAGACCCTGTGTTGCTCACTATTAACTTAATTGGGTTTTTTGAGGAGATAATGAAGGAGATTGATGGATTTAGGGCGGTAGATATTTTAGATATGGATTTCAGTAAGGCTTTTGATAATGTCCCTCATTGTAGGCTGATCCAGAAGATTAAGATGCACGGGATTAACGGTGACTTAGTTGTATGGATTCATAGAAGACAAAGGGTTCTGGTGGATGGTAGACATTCTGGCTGGAGGTCTGTGAACAGTGGAATTCCACAGAGATCTGTGCTGGGATCACTTCTGTTTGTTACATATACATATGACCTGCACATAAATGTAGATTGTTTGGTGAGTAAGTTTGCTGATGGCACCGTAATTGGAAGAGTTGCAGACCATGAGGAAAGCTGTCAGAAGATACAATGGGATATAGATCAGCTGTAGAAAAGGGTGGGAAAGTGGCAGATGGAGTTTAACTCGAGCAGGTATGAGGTGTTGCACTTTGAGAGATTGTAGGTTAGGAGAGAGTCTATAGTTAATGGCAAAACTCTTAATGGCATTGATGTGCAGAGAGATTTTGGAATCCCAAGTTCATAGCACACTAAAGGTGGCAGCACAAGTAAAGAAGGTGGAAGGTATGCTTGCTTTCATTGCTACATTGAATATAAGAGTCAGGAAGCCATGATGCAGCTTTATAGAACTTTGATTAGGCTGCATTTGTGTATATCATGCAGTTCTGGTTGCACCATTGCAGGAAAGATGTGGAGGCTTTGGAAAGGGTGCAGAGGAGATTTACCAGAATGCTGCCTCGATAGATGGTTTCAGCTCCAGAGAGAGGTTTGATAGACTTGGATTATTTTCTCTGGAACGCTGGAGGTTGAGGGAGACATGATAGAAGTATATAGGCCATAGCTATAAGTGGGGGGGTACACAGAGAGTGGCGGGGGCTTGGAAACCCATTGCCAGGAGTGGTGGTGAAAGCAGATATTATAGTGGTGTTTTAGAGGCTTTTAGGGAAATGGATCATGCACATGCAGATGAAATCAGTTAAACTAGGCATTATGTTCGGCACCAACATTGTGGAACAAAGGGCCCATTCCTGTGCTGTACTGTTCTATGTTCAATTTGGTTTTGAAATCTTAAAATCCTCTTCTGGTGGTACAGCAGCTAAGGCAATCTTAAAACTCCAGCAAGAAAAGATAATGTGAGCTCAGTAATCACATCATCTGTATTGATGGGCGCTCCATAGATGCTGCTGCACCCGCTGAGTTTCCCCAGCAATTTTGTGTACCTTCATCTGTATTGATGTTTGTTTAAATGAGGATTACAAATAATTGTTCTTAAATGTAAAGCAATTTGTAACTACCAGGTCAATCTGAATATTCAAACATTGTATGTCATCAACTAGTAGTTTCGTATTGCTAATCTATTTTCCTATCTATTGTGTATTATCTGAGAAGCTGGCTATTTGAATGCAATAACAAAGGTTCTCTGTCCACAGGATCAACTTGCAGCTGATATGTACAACTTTATTTCCAAAGAAGGTGATTATGCAAGATATTTTGTAACGGTAAGCACTGACACTTTGTAAGCATTTAGCTCTTTGTTACATTCATTTAATTTAACATTTTGATTTGTAAAGATATGGCAGAGCTGCATTTAACAAATTCGAGTTAATACTTTGCTAAGCATTGAAGCTAATGGAATTTTTGTTGACAATGTGGTTTCTGTTCTCAGTTACTGGAAGCACAAGCAGATTACCATAGAAAATCACTAACAGTCTTAGATCGAGTTCTTCCAATGATCCAAAACCAGCAAGGTATTGCAGCATGTTATCAGCTTTTTATTGTTCACTTCTTTGCACCCTTTGGATAAATACCTATTCTATAATTTTATCAGCTGTGTTTCCAACTTAGTTTTTGTCCGCTGATCAGTGCTAGTGCTGATTAGTGATTACTATAGATTGTTAATGTTTTTTCCATTTTAATTTCATGGCCGATTAACTGAAACAGTGGTAGGTGATGATCGATTTAATTATTTTAAATAAAGAGCCTTTGAACAGCGCGTTGAAAATGCTTTGCATCAGTTATTTAGTCACGTAATCTGTACACTAAATAAATATTTTAAATATTAGAGACCAAGTGAAACATCAGTGAGACATTACAGGTAAAAAAAACTATTTGTGGAGATTAATGCATTGATTTATTTTGTTTACTGGATTAATTTGCTTTTGTCTCTGTTTAATTTCTGCCAGATACATGGACAGAGAAGCCTGCATTTGGAACGGAACTGGAAGAACACCTGAAGCGTAGTGGTCGTGAGATAGCTCTCCCGATTGAGGCTTGTGTAATGATGCTGTTAGAAACTGGTATGAAAGAGGAGGTGGGTATTAATTGACTAAGACATATAAACATGTATGATTAAATTCTTATTTTCATTCTTAGATACCTGCCACCCTACTTCCACCTTTCTTTCAAGATCATAATTGAATCTTATGAACATCAGGAACAGAAATAAATTATCTCCTTTAGTCAGTTGAACCATTTGAATCATGGGTCATCTGGTTGTGAAACGTTCTATATCACAGGGTACCTTTTATCAAAATCTCCATTTTAAATTGTACAATTATGTTCCTCATACTGCGCAGAGTACCCATTGAAATTTGGGATCATTTTCATGCATGCAACATGATTAGTCTGTTTGAACTGTTTTGACTATTTTACTGTTCTTTTTACAATCCATGTTCTCGGGGTATCTAAATATCTAAATCAATATTTTATTAGTTATTTATGTTATGACATCGGATGGAAGCTGTATACCAAATCTCGTTGCGCTTATGTGCAATGACAATAAAATATATTATTATTATTATAGGCTCAAAGCATGATGCATTCATGATCCCATGCATGTAACATTTTGGGCCATATTTATTATTGTGATCATATTTTGGTGCAGTCTGTAAAAATCTTGTGTGTTGTAAATTATTTTTGTTTGGGCAATGAAAATTCCTCATTGTAATGCAGGGCATTTTCCGGATTGCTCCTGGAGCCTCCAAACTGAAAAAACTAAAAGCTGCACTGGATTGCTCTACTTCTCAGCTTGAGGAATTTTATTCTGACCCACATGCAGTTGCAGGTGGGTGTACAACATAAAAGTCAATACATTTTGGAAGTAAATGGAACAGTTAATATTTATGAAAAATGTGATTCCCAAAATGTTTTTTGGGATGAAATGGGTGAATGGTTTAACTTAGCTGCCTGAGTCTTCTACTACCCAAGACATTAAGTATTTTTCTCTCTCCACAGATGCTGCCTGACCTGCTGAGTATTTCCAACATTTTCTGTTTTTATTTCAGATTTCCACTAGGTGCAGTTTTTGGTGCTTTTCATGACATTTTATGTGTTCACACATTTCAGCAGTGTTAGACGTTGGATAGACATTAATAGTGAGAATAATTTGAAAGAGTTAGCATTAATGTTTTTTTTAAATATTAACAACACCCATTAATTGGAAAATCAATCGAGGTGACAAATTAGAATGTGGAATTTAGGGATGGTGTACCAGTAAACAGTGGTCTGTTTTGAGTAGCATTCTGACAATATTCAGTTGATATATTCAGGATACTGAATGTTAATTGATGGGCCCGTGGATCAGAAATTCTGTATGTGGGGAAACTTTGGAATAGTAATATTTCCATTTATCACTTCATGTTGACTGTCATTATTAATTATAGCATGCATTATGTACATGCAGAGGCATCTCCTAAAAAGGAAAATGTACCTGTTCAGGTGATGTACCTGATGACGTGTAATTACAGATAGTTGGTGTCTCTTTGCCTTCAGGTGCCTTAAAATCATATCTGAGAGAACTTCCCGAACCTTTATTGACATTCCAGCTCTACGATGAGTGGGTCCAGGCTGCGAGGTGAGAGCTAATACCTCATCCTACACATTTACTCTTGGTTTTGTACAATATAATTTTTGGAACATAAAGTGTGGGCATGTTAAAATAAAGCACCTGTGGATTGCTAAACTGCCTATTTTCCAGTGAACACTCACTAACGTTGATTCTATCCCCTCACAGTGTGCCAGAAACAGACAAGAAACTGCAAGCCCTCTGGTTAATCTGCAGCAAAATGCCAAAGTCCCACAGTTCTAACTTCAGGTAGAGTTTCTCAATCATTAAAAAAAATAAGTGAAGAGAGTACCATTTTTCAGCTGAATATTTTCAGCAATGAGTAAAATGAGATAGTGCTAGACTGACTTTGCAGCAAGGTGCCACTGACTGCTGCAGTGCAGCTTCCACATCACAACTCCCAGTCACTGAGTGATAGAATGTAGGGGCTGTTGATGGGATAATGTGAAGCATAAAATAGGATGGGTGTCGATGGATGCTTGACATGTGACATAAGCTTAGGCGAAAAGGCCAGTTTCTATGCTGTTTGACTCTTGCTCAATAATTATTTCCATTAAAATAAATGAGATTTAGTTTCCAAAAGCAATCAATTATGCTCATAATGCATTCCTTTTGTTTGAGTGCTTCCTGAAGTATCTGGATGGTTTCATTGAGGGCGTTATGCTGTGCTTGAGATCATCCTGTTGTAATTGGATCCTTTATGTGAATTGCCTGAATACTCTATGCTGTTCTGTGAAGGGCCTTGCACGGCTGCTCTGTGAGACCCATTAAGGAGGTTGGGGCATTATAGGAGCTTCTCCGGAAAAGCAAGTGTTTATGTGGTGGTTTGGGAGACAAGGACTGCCTATTGTGTTCGTTAGCAGCTTCAAATGGATATCTTCACTGTCATCTTTAGGAGACCCAGCATGATTATTATTATTATGGTATTCAGTAAATGTAAGGAAATGAAAGAGGAGCCAGAATGCCCTGTTGTAAAACTCTAATAATCGTAGTGATGTAAATAAGTTGAAGAGATTGGTTGAATTTTCAAACTTTAATATTCAGCATAAAATGTTTCCAGAATTGTAACTGAAATTGTTCTCTTTGAACAGGTATCTTATAAAATTTTTCTCAAAACTTGCACAATATAGTGAGACGAACAAAATGACTCCCAGCAACATTGCAATTGTGCTGGGACCCAACCTACTATGGGCTAAAAACGAAGGGTAAGTGTGTTGCTGCTTTTATAGTGAGGTGCTGCCTGGCTTTAATTTTCTGAGGAGAGCTAAACAAATGAAAACACTTCAATATAGCAGACAGAAAAAGCAAGCTGTGTATTAAAGTAAAAAAACAATTTTTCTTAGAATATTATAGAGTGAAACCTCTGAAATCCTGAGAAACAAAATTATTCATGGTTGTATTGATCAAGTTTACTTTTTTCCTGAAGTAAAACACAAAATGCTGGAAATATTTGGTGGATCAGGCAGCATCTGTGCAGGACCCTTCATCAATTCTCAACATGGACAGATTGCTGACGTGCCCAAGTGAACATAGACACAAAATGCTGGAGTAACTCAGTGGGTCAGGCAGCATCTCTGGAGAAAAGGAATAGGTGACGTTTCAGGCTGAGACCCTTCTTCAGACCAATAGGGAGCATTTTCGGTCGACACCCTTCATCAGACGAACTGAACCAAAAGTTCTTTGTGTAAACCCAGAGAGCATTTATCCAATTCAGATATATTCTGTATACACATAACCAACAAAAAGCACTGAAAAATAACTGGAATGAACTATTTTTATTAAAGGACTCACAGGAGCAGAAATTTAGGATTTTTCTTCCCACTTGAACTGTGATTAACTTGTATTGCACATAATGTGTCAGACATGTGCTTATGTTTTGACCATCTGATCAAGGACATATCTGTTCTATCTTCTATCACTTACATTTAAGGCATATACAGTACGATCAGTTCCATCAAGTAATCTGTGCAGAATTGATATTAACTGGGTACGGACCTCCTTGCTTTGATATTGTTCCAGAAATACGAGGTACTAAGGGGACTGAATCTCAGCACTGGTGTGGATATAGATTGAAAATTTGTGCATAGAAGTTCTGGCATACACAGGCATGTGGAGACATGCAACAACCCTTCTGGTTTCTGTTTGTATAATTTACTTTCAATATAAACCAAGGAGGAAGGAACTCATGCGGGCGATTAGATGGGGCAACAGGGTCTTTGGAATGGCTTTAGTGAATCAGATTAAAGAAAATCTCAAGACTTTTTATAGTCTTGCACCAACGGCCACTGAGACAGACGTAAGATTGACTTTCTAGAGAGTGAGTCCGCAGAAAGCAACTGGTCCGGATAGAGTCCCTGGCTGCGTCCTCAGGGCCTGTGCAGATCAGCTCGCTGAGGTTTTCACAAACATCTTTACCCTCTCACTACTCCATTCTGAGTCTCCAATTGCTTCAAAAAGACCAGCAAGGGGGACCAGGTGGCTGGAATTGGCAGTGCGATGGGGACTCGCAGCGGTCGCTGGTCGTTCTCCGCCGGGATCGGAGTCTCCCATTTCCGTTTGGTGACATCTCCGACTCCGGGTTGGGAATCCGACTGGGCTGGGCTGCGCTGGACAGGGTCTCTGATGCTGGGCTGCTTGCGGCGGGGCTGGGCTGCTTCGGGTCACTCCGAATGTTCGGTTGGAAACCTCCGCAGGTCATCCTCAGCTCCAGTAGAGACGCGATGGCGCAGGAAGGGCGGGCCGTCCCGGGGAGTGACAGGGGAAGAGACTAATCCACGCGGCACTGACTGGCAGGCGAAGAGATCGGTCTGCGCACGCGCAGTTTTTATGATTTTTAAACCTCGCTAACTTTCACGACATTCAACCGATCAGAACCAAACTTGGTGCAATCGCAGCACAGGAGAACGGTGAGTGAACTGGCGAAAATCGTAGCTCTATCGCAAACTTAGAGGTAGTAAACATGTTCCCGATGTTGGGGGAGTCCAGAATCAGGGGTCACAGTTTAAGAATAAGGAGTAAGCCGTTTAGAACAGAGACAAGGAAACACTTTTTCGCACAGAGAGTGGTGAGTGTGGAATTACTGCCTCAGGGGGTGGTGGAGGCAGGTTCTCTGAATGCTTTCAAGAGGGAGCTAGATAGGGCTCTTAAAAATAGTGGAGTCAGGGGATATGGGGTGAAGGCAGGAACGGGATACTGATTGGGGATGATCAGCCATGATCACATTGAATGGCGGTGCTGGCTCAAAGGGCCGAATGGCCTACTCCTGCACCTATTGTCTATTGAACCGTTTTTGCGCAAATAGAATGACTGCCAAACCGGACGATAACGTGATCAGAGTTTTAGTTATGTATAGATTTGGACAGGTACATGGGTAGGAAAGGTTGAGAGGGATATGGGCCAAAAGCAGGTAGGTGGGGCTTGTAGTGCAAATTGTACATCTTGATTGATTTGGGCTGAAGGGTGTGTGTCCATGCTCTATGACTCTTAAGTGCTGGTGATGGCATACACTAACTTCAGTGTCCCAGCCAGCCTTAATCCACTGCAGTTTGCTTACCATCATAATAGGTCGACTACAGACGCCATCTTCCTGGCACTAAACACATCTTTGGATCCTTACATTAGACTCCCATTTATCGACTATAGCTCTGCTTCAACACCACAATCACATTCAAACTCATGTCCAAACTCCAGGACCTAGGAATCAGCTCTCCCCCCTTTATGACTGGATCCTCGACATCTGACCCACAGACTTCAATTAGTGCGGATAGATGACAAAACCTGCTCTGCAATAGCTCTCAACACAAAGATGTGTTCTCTTTCCCCCTACTATACTCCCTTTACACTAACAAGTATACAACCAAATTCAGCTCTAATTCCATCTACGGGTTTGAAATCAACACCACTGTGGTGGGCTAAATCATGAACAATGATGAAATGGAACACAGGAAGGAGATAGCGAACTTAGTGATATGGTGTCGGACAAAAACCTTACCCTCAATGTTAGCAAGATGAAGGAGCTAGTTATCGACTTCAAGAATTATAGTGGAATTCATGCCTCAATCAACTTCAATGGTGCGGATGTGGAAATGGTTTAGAGCTTCCTGGCGCCGACCTGTAGGGGGTATGGCTGCCTAGCCTGCAGCTGTCTGTTTTTTCATCTTTTTTCTTATTTTTAGTTAGTTTAGTGTTTTGTTTTTGAGGAGTTCTAGCTTTTTTATGTGTGGGGGAGGGGGGGGGGAAGGGGGAAACTAATTTTCAGGGTCCCTACCTGGTTGGAGATGCAGCTTTTCTCCGGGCTGCACTTTCGACCCGTCCTTGCGGCCTACCAGCGGGCCTGGAGCGGCGTTTCCTGAGGGGGCCGCCCGGGGCATCGGCGGCGGCTGCGGAGCTGCGGGTCCGAGGAGCGAGGGGACCGCCCTGAGCCTCGGCATCGGCGGCACCGGCATCGGCGGTGGCGGCGGCATCGGCGGCGGCAGAGCTGCGGGTGTGAGGACGGCGGTGCAGCGCTGGAGCGCCATTGCGGGGCGGGCGGTGCCTTGCCTGGGTCGCCGCGCTGGAACTCCGGTGAGCTGGGACCGGCGGTAAAAACATCGCGGAGCTGCGGGCGGCGGCGCTGAACTTACATCGGGAGCCTGGGATCTCGCGACGATTGTGTGGGAACCATTGTGGGGGGATGTTTTTATGTTTTTATGTTGAAGCTATTTATTATTGCTATGTTTGTATTCTTTTTTATGTGCTGCATTGGCAAAAAGAATTTCACTACACCTAGGTGTATGTGACAATAAATTCAACCTTTCAAGTTCCTTAGCGATAACGTTACCAATGATCTGTCACGGACCACATTGATGCGACAGCCAGGAAGGCACACCAATTGACCCAACATCTTGAGGAGACTGAAGAAATTCGGCATGTCTCCAGTGACTCTTACAAACTTCTACAGATGCACCATAGAAAGCATACAGTTGGATTACATCACAAATTGGTTTGGGAATAGCTCTGCCCAGGACCGCAAGAAATTACAGAGTTTTAGATGCAGCCCAATCCATCACACAAACCAGAATTCCCACCATTGACTCCATCAATATGCATGCTGCCTCGGAAAAGCAGCCACATAATTGAAGAGCTGTTTCATCCTTGTCATTCTATCTCTTCCCTGCTTCCACTAGCAGAAGGTCCGGCTCCCATCCAGCAGAAGCTTGAAAACACGCGAGCAGCTTCTCTACTTCCATTATCAGGCTTCTGAATGGCCCTTCCATAAGCTAGGAACTGTTTGATTCACCTCTACCCTATTAAGGACATTTGTCTAAGGAACTTATGCGCTACGATGCTGAGAACTATATTCTTCACACACTATCTTCCCCTTTGTTTTATCTATTGTTCTTGAGTTTGACTTGATTGTATCGATGTGTGGTATATTTGATCTGTTTTGTATAGCATGCAAATCAAAGCTCTTCACTAAACTTCGGTATATGTGACAATAATAAACCTTGCCTAAATAGAGGGTAGCAGCGAGGAAGTAGAACCGCTCAAGGATAAAGGACGGAATTTGTGCTTGGAGTCGGTGGAAATTGGCGAGATACTAAACAGCTACTTTGCATCTGTTTTCATCCAGGGGAGAGACATGGAGGACCGTGAGAACAGTGATGAGAATATTAATATGCTAAGAAGAAGATGTTGGGGCTTGAAGAATATTAAGGTGTCCTCAAATACAAATCCCCAGGGCCTAATGGGATCTATTTCAGGTTATTGAGAGCGGCAAGCAGAGAGATTGCAGCAATCTTGACAAAGATCTTTCTGCCTTGCCACTGGTGAAGTCCAGGGGGACTGGAGAGTGGCCAGTTGTTCCTTTGGGACAGAAGGGAATTTGCGGGAATCCAATTATCGCCCAGTGAGCCCTACGTCAATGGTAGGGAAGCTATTGAGCTATTGGAGAGGATTCTTCGGGATAGGATTTCTCCCGTTCGGAAGAATGTGTTAATTAGGAACAGTCAGCATGGCATTGTGCATGGCAGGTCATGTCTTGATCCTAACTTGATCCAGTTTTTTGAGGAGGTGATCGATGACGGTGGGGCAGTATGATAAAGTCTCCCATGGTAGGTTGTTCCATAGATTAAGAATCATGGGATTAACAGACTTGGTCGTATGCAAACAGTGGAACTAGTAGGACGACTTGGGTGGGGTAGGGAATAGAGAGGGCATGCAGGGGCTACTTGAAATTAGAGAAATCAACGTACCACTTAGTTGTAAGCTGCCCAAGTGAAATATGAGGTGCTGATCCTCCAATTTGCGTTTGGCCTCACTTTGATAGTGGAGGAGGCCCAGGACAGAAAGGTCAGTATGGAAATAGGAAGGGGAGTTAAAATGTTTGGAAACCGGAAGATAGCGTAGGCCAAAGCGGACTGAGCGTAAGTGTCCAGCTAAACAATTGCCCAGTCTTGCCGATATAGAGGAGCCCACACCGAGAGCAATGGAGACAATAGATGAGGTTGCATCTACTTGCAGATTGGAGGCCGCCACATGCAAATTGGGGAACAGCACTTCATATTTCACTTGAGCAGTTCACAAACCTAGTGATATGAATGTTGATTTCTCTAATTTCAAGTATCCCCTGCAATCCTCTCTCTCTCTATCTCTCTCCCCCCCCCCCCCCCCCCCACTAGTCTTCCTACTAGTTCCACTAGTCTTCCTACTAGTTCCACTTTTTGCAACCTTGTATCTTTACGTTATCATCTCTTCCCCAGACAACAATGGGCCATTATGGGCTCCACCCTTCCTTGGTCATCTGGCTCTGCTTTGTTCTGGCCTTTTCTTACCACCTGTTCACTCCCCTCTACTTTCAGTCTGAAGAAGGGTCCTGACCCAAAGCGTCACCCATCGTTTTTCTCGAGAGATGGCACCCGACCCACTGAGTAACTCCAGCATTTTGTGTCTTTCTTCGATATAAACCAGCACCTGCAGTTCCTTTCTACACATTTTACCACAATGATGCCAGGATTAGGGGGCATTAGCTACAAGATGTTGGACAGGCTTGGATTGTTTTCTTTGAAACATTGGAGGCTGCGTGGAAACCTGATAAAGGAAAATAAAAATATGATACTTAAGGTGCAGTCAGACTCTTTCCAAAGATGAAGAAATGAAATACTAGTGGGCATAGATTTAATGTGAGAAAGGCGAAGTTTAAAGAAGACTGTCATATGCTGAGAGAATGGAGCAGCTGGGCTTGTACACTCTGGAGTTTAGAAGGATGAGAGGGAATCTCATTGAAACATATGATTGTTATGGGCTTGGACACAATAGAGGCAGGAAACATGTTCCCGATGTTGGGGGAGTCCTGAACCAGGGGCCACAGTTTAAGAATAAGGAGTAAGCCATTTAGAACGGAGACGAGGAAACACTTTTTCTCACAGAGAGTGGTGAGTGTGGAATTCTCTGCCTCAGAGGGCGGTGGAGGCAGGTTCTCTGGATGCTTTCAAGAGAGAGCTAGATAGGGCTCTTAAAAATAGCGTAGTCAGGTGATATGGGGAGAAGGCAGGAACGGGGTACCGATTGGGGATGATCAGCCATGATCACATTGAATGCTGGCTCGAAGGGCCAAATGGCCTGCTTCTGCACCTATTCTCTATTGTCTAAGATGCGTGAGGCATTTTTGTTTACACAGTGGATGGTGAGTACTTGGAACATGCTGCTGGGATGATGATGGAGACAGATACAATAGTCGCATTTAAGATACTTTAGGTAAGGTATTCAGAGAATGAAGGGATATGGATTATATGCATGTAGGTAAGAGTTGGTTTTGGCTTTATATTTAGTACAGACATTGTGGGCGGAAAGGCCTGTTTCTGTGCTGTCCGTTCCATGTTCTGTGTTCAGATATTGATAATGCAGCACCTTACATAAGGCAGTCGGTACAATAGTCAAACCTGATTGATATTTAACGGCAAGCTGCAAAACAATTCTTATTCAATGTATTTTCATGTCTGAATTTTATTTATTTACAATTTGTTACTAAACAATATTCATTATTTAACCCATGATATGTATGTGCCTGTAACAAAATTTCAAATTTCTTAAAAGTTGCTGTGGAACCTTTTGCATTTTACTGTTTTGGGATAGGAACTGTAAATAAATTATATAGTCAAGAACATCTAAGAAATTCTTTCTTTTCTCATTTTTAAGGATTCCTGCAGACCTGGCTGCAGCTACCTCTGTCCATGTGGTTACAATCATTGATCCAATTATCCAGCATGCTGACTGGTTCTTCCCAGATGGTAAGTACGGCTTGGTGCTCTCTTCCATATCGGTTAGTTTGACATTAGAGTCGCTACTTTTTGCTTCTTAGCTACACACAACATACAGTGCCCTCCATAATGTTTCGGACAAAGACCCATCATTTATTTATTTGACAATGATCCCAAAATACTGCTGAAGCAACAAAGGAGTTTTTCAAATCTAAAAAATTGTCAATTATTGAGTAGTCAAGTCAATCACCCGATCTGAACCCAATTGAGCATGCCTTTTATATGCTGAAGAGAAAACTGAAGGGGACTAGCCCCCAAAACATGCATCAGCTAAAGATGGCTGCAATACTGGCCTGGCAGAGCATCACCAGAGAAGACACCCAGCAACTGGTAATGTCCATGAATCACAGACTTCAAGCAGTCATTGCATGCAAAAGTTATGCAACAAAATACTAAACATGACTACTTTCATTTACATGACATTGCTGTGTCCCAAACACTATGGTGCACTGAAATGGGGGGGACTGTATAAACACTGCTGTAATTTCTACATGGTGAAACCAAAATGTATAAAATTGTCTTTATTAAAATCTGACAATGTGCATTTTAACCACATGTGATTTTTTTTTCTATTAAAAATCTGAAATTGTGGAGTACAGAGCAAATAAATGATGGGTCTTTGTCCCAAACATTATGGAGGGCACTGTATATTTTTGCGACCACATTAATTTATTCCGACACAGTTTAGATGTGGTAGCATTGTTTTGCATTTTGTAGTCTTTGCCCTAATTGTACAAATATAATTAGTATTTTGTTCCTGTTTGTAACAGACTTGGATTTCAACGTGTCAGGCATGTTTACACCAATGACTCCTGCCAATCAACTTAATAACCTACCTATGTTTGGTGGTGACACTGACAGTAACACACTGGAGAGGAAAAGGCCTATCAGTGTGACAGCTGTTGAGGATTTATCAAAAAAAGAAAGGTATGCTCATGTGAAAGAACAGGAATTATGTCATAATAGCTAACAAACTCATAAAGGTTCATAATTATTTTTATTTGAAGCACCAGTAATGTTAATACAACGGCCTGTTTGTATGTTTCTACAAAAATCAAATAATAAAATTACCTTGGTGGTGACACCACAGAGCACCAACTGAGTCTCCAACGGTCTCAGAATATGGAGTGATGCCCTTCAGTCCTCTTCCTGAAGCCACAAGGTCTTGATTTTATGTTCCAAAAGCGCTTCTTTCATGAAGCAGGTGAACTGGATTTTATGGTGAAATCTCAATTGGGGTTTGACTCGACAAAGTTATTGGACAAGGATGACCAAAGAAACCATCATTTGGTACAAATGGATATGCCTTCAATGTATAGGAAGGAACGACAGATGCTGGTTTAAATCAAAGATAGACTCAAAAAGCTGGAGTAACTCTGCGGGTCAGACAGCATTTCTGGAGGAAAGGAATAAGCTATGTTTCGTGTCAAGACCCGTCTTCAACCGAAATGTCACCTATTCCTTTTCTCCAGAGATGCTGTCTGATCCGCTAAGTTACTCCAGCTTTTTGTGTCTATTTTTGCCTTCAATGCATGTAGGGTGTGTATATTGCAGCAACTGAGATAATAAGCAATTCAATGTGGCTGAACACAAATAGTTGCATCCCCAGTTCATCTCAGACTGCAGCAACTGTACTGGTTCTCAGAATAACTTGATTTGCTCTTTGATTTTATTATTCCAACTATATAACATGCTAAGTTATTAGAATACAACAGACATTGTATAGAACGAGGGAAATTTTTATTTGCCAAAAAATGTTCATTATTTATTTAACCCATGGTCTTTATTAGCTCTGCATACTGTTTACAGAAATGGCATACGTTCTTACAAAATGATTATGCCTCTAGTGTCTAATGGATATGTTTCCTCATCTAATTTATAAGATATTGCCAAGTGATTCACTTTTGAAATAACGGAAGATACAAGCCTGTTTACATGCAGTATTTTTCTGTTATTAATAAGCAATAAATCAGGAAGTCCTGGTTTCTATAAATATTATTCAATGTAATGTGAATTCTCGAATTAAATCCAGTCTATGCCGGCATCAACTATATGTCGATGAGTGGCTTTCTTTGTGTCCCAGCCCTCAATGAGCTGTGAGAAAGGCAGACACTACCATTTACAATGCATTCAGAAAGTATTCAGACCCCTTCACTTTTTCCACATTTTGTTACATTACAGCCTTATTTTAAAATGGATTAAATTCTTTTTTTTTATCATCAATCTACACAAAATACCCCCAGAATGAAAAAACAGGTGTTTAGAAATTTTTGCAAAGTAATTAAAAAGAAATAACTGAGATATCACATTTACATAAGTATTCAGACCCTTTGCAATGACACTCAAAATTGAGCTTAGGTTCATCCTGTTTCCATTGATTATCCTCGAGATGTTTCTACAACTTGATTGGAGTCCACCAGTGGTAAATTAAATTGATTGGACATGATTTGGAAAGACACACACCTGTCTATATAAGGTCCCACAGTTGACAGTGCATGTCAGAGCAAAAGCCAAGCCATGAAGACGAAGGAATTGTCCATAGACTTCCGAGACAGGATTGTGTCGAGACACAGATCGGGGGAAGGGTAGAAAACAATTTCTACAGCATTGTACGCCCGAAGAGCACAGTGGCCTCCGTCATTCTTAAATGGAAGAACTTTGGAACCACCAGGACTCTTCATAGAGCTGGCCGCCAGTCCAAACTGAGCAATCGGGGAAGAAGGGCCTTGGTCAGGGAGATGACCTAGAACCCGATGATCACTCTGACAGAGCTCCAGAGTTCCTCTGTGGTGATGGGAGAACCTTCCAGAAGGACAACTATATCTGCAGCACTTCACCAATCAGGCCTTTGTGGTAGAGTGGCCAGACGGAAGTCACTCCTCAGTAAAAGGCATATGACAGCCCGCTTGGAGTTTACCAAAAGGCATGAGAAACAAAATTCTCTGGTCAGATGAAACCAAGATTGAACTCTGGCCTGAATGCCAAGCGTCACATCTGAAGGAAACCAGGCACCGCTCATCACCTGGCCAATATTATACTTACGGTGAAGCATGGTGGTGGCGGCATCATGCTGTGGGGATGTTTATCAGCGGCAGGAACTGGGAGACTAGTCAAGATAAAGAGAAAGGTGAACGGAGCAAAGTACAGAGAGATCCTTGATGAAAACCTGCTCCAGAGCGTTCTGGTCCTCAGACTGGGGCGGAGGTTCACCTTCCAACAGGACAACGACCCTAACCACACAGCCAAGACAACGCAGGAGTGGCTTCGTGACATGTCTGAATGCCCTTGAGTGGCCCAGCCAGAGCCCGGACTTGAACCCAATCGAACATCTCTGGAGGGACCTGAAAATAGCTGTGCATCGAGGCTCCCCATCCAACCTGACAGAGCTTGAGAGGATCTGCAGAGAAGATTGGGCGAAACTACCCAAGTACAGGTGTGCCTAGCTTGTAGCGTCATACCCAAGAAGACTTGAGGTTGTAAACGCTGCCAATGGTGCCTCAACAAAGTACTGAGTAAAGGGTCTGAATACGTATGTAAATGTGATATTTCAGTTACTTCCTCTTAATTACTTTCCAAAAATTTCTAAACACCTGTTTCACTTTTTTTATTATGGGGTATTGTGTGTAGATTGATGATTTAAAAAAAAAATGTGATCCATTTTAGAATAAGGCTGTAATGTAACAAAATGTGGAAAAAGTGAAGGGGTCTGAATACCTTCCAAATGCACTGTAGTAATGACATGGAAAAATGCTGTCTGAAATTTGCAAAGTGTTGTAATTCACAATCACTGCACTTTCTTTGGAAAGTCAATGTGCCGCTGCATATATTCTATACATAAACGTGATTCCCATCAGATGAAATAGAGAATTGTTTTAACTGAACTATCTAGTCAACTTTAAGTAATTTCACCAACAGATTATTTAATATAGTTAATTTGAAGTAGATAATTAATAATTGTTCTCTCTACGTGCCCCTCTCCTACCAAAAACAACTCGTCTCTTTGCAGCATAAGGAAGGTTTCAAGGTATTAAAATTTGTTTTTTCCCCTTTTCCAAATGTTTTGCAGAATGTCTCATTGCTTTGGGGTGAATAGTAAATACAATGTGTTGCTAAAATTTGCTGTCCAAGAGGCCGTAGACTCTCAGTCAGCAGGCCAAAAGGCCCAGTGTGTTCTTTTGAGATCACAGTACTATTTGAATGGCCATGTTTACTTTGCAAGTGATGTGAAGAAGACTTGTAGAATCTTTTCAAGGGGAATTAAACCTTTCAGAATATTATATATAATATAGCATGTTTCCTTATTTCATCATGTATTAAATCCAGGGCAGTTGCAAGTGATACTTATTTAAAACTCTGATAATTCTCACATCCTTCTTGCTCCCCTGCTGTGTTTGGTTGTCATGTTCAAGTCAAAGCATCCAGTCTCTGAACTGCATGGATTAACTTGTGTACCTGTAAGTCATGACTAAAAGCTTTCTTGCATTTATGCGTCTGTAAGTTCAAGCTTTCATTTTGTCGTGCATCCTTTCCCTGTTTTGCAATTTATTGTGGTGCTCTTTGTTGTAGTTTACATGTGTATGCTAGCTGTGACCTGCATGGACCATTTTCTCTCTTTTCTGTAGCCTTGGTGTAAAGATTATTGACCCTCAGTTGAATCCTCGCAGAGCTGGCACTCTGTCCAGGAAGCACACATCCCCAACTGTCCAGCCGCCTCCCCCTCCTATCGAGGCTGTACCTATCATTGAGCAGCAGCAACCCGGCTTGGGCTTTGACCCTTGCCCAGCCACTGCGCTATCTTCTGCTAGTGTGACAGAGCCTCAGACTCAGGAAGCTGACGAAAACAGGTAAGAAACGGCGTTGAATACAGTTGTACTTCAATCTGGAACCTTTGATCTCTCTATAAAGGATCAGGCATATAGATATTTTAGCAGAAATCAAGACATGCCTTTGCCCACAACAAAAACAAGAAAGTAAACATTAGAGTCATAGATTCATAGTCACACAGCATGGAAACAGGCTCTTCGGCACAACTTGCCCATGCTGACCAAGATGACCCATCTACACTACTACCTGCTCACGTTTGGCCCATATCTCTTTAAACTTTTCCTATCCAATTATTTCTGAAAGAAATTATAAAATAGGATTGAACTGAATGATTCACCCAATTGTATGTACTTGGTAATGGTCCATGTTACATATTGTGGCTGTTGAAGAAAGTGCATCCATGTCACTGATGCAGGTAGAATCCTATAGTGCTCTAACCTAAAGAATTAGAAAAGAGAGGGCAATTAAGGTTTTCCTGTTCAAGCCACGGTTCACCATTGTTTGGAATACGACTGTCTCTTTGCCTCCAATATCTGATCCAGAGATTATTTCAATTATATATCATTATTTTAACAAAGGGATTTTGTCATTTTTGATTGCTATGGGATTGGTATTTTATTTAACAGTAAAGCATTGATCCATATTCCACTGTAAATTGTGACATTTCAGCTGGTAAGGGTATTTCAAATTATAAATGATTTGGATAATTTATTTGATATTTGACAAAATAAGCTGTCACTGAACGAATGTAAGTGGTATAGATTCTGTAAGGTAATGCCCCATTGCAAACTGGTTGGATCAGAATTCGTTCTTCTTAAATAGAAGTGAACACATTTGGGAAAAAAAGATTGCTGACAGATGAACAGAACAAAAAGGTAGCTCACCGAAATCTAATTTAGCATGCTCCTTATTTGATGGAAAAACTCATCTGTGTAGGAAAAAAAGATGTATCAACATTTCAGGTTGAAATCATGTATCAAATCTTGGGATGAAGAAGAAAGATGGTCAGTATATAGAAGTGTGGTAGAGAGGTAGAACAGGGGCTGGTAGATGATAGGTGGAACCTGATGGGGGGGGGGAAAGAGCATGGGGTGGAATGGTTGGAAAAATAGAAGGTAGACACAAAATGCTGGAGTACCTCAGTGGGTCAGGCAGCATCTATTGGAGACAAATAGAACCAGGTAGAGGAGGAAAGGATGGGAAAAGGTGAACAAATTTGGGGGAGAATCTGGGAGAACTCATGGAAGTAGGAAGGGAACACTGGGGTATGGGTTACCATGAATTGAAAAACTCAGTATTCATACCATTGTGCCACCCAATCAGAATTTGAGGTGGTGTTCCAATTGGCATTTGGCCTCATGGTGACAATAAAGTCGGCCAAAAACAGTCAGGATGGTGTGGGAATGGGAAGGGGAGATGTAATGACATGCAACGTAGAGCTACAGGCAGCCACTGCAGTGACCGTGCAGGTGCTCTGCAAAATGGCCTGGTCTATGTTTAGTCTCATCAATATAGGGGACCAAACCGCAAGCTCCAGATAATGTAGATGAGGTTGGATAATGCACGTGAATCTCTATCATGTGGAAGGGCCGTTTTGGTAACCAGATTTGATGAAGGAAGTGGTACAGAGACGAGTGTTACACCTCCTTGCATTGGAAAGTCCCATGGTCTAGAGAAGGGTAGGTGGGAGGGAAGGGATGAGTGGATCAGGGAGACACGCAGAGAGTGTTCCCTGCGATGACCAAAGAGAGGTTGATGGGAAGAAATGACTGGCAGAGTGGTTAAGGGTAATATGCTGGATATGTGGTGAAAGGTGAGGTTCTGGGGGAACTCCATCTCTGCTTTGTCAGAGGAGGGTGATGGTAAGAGTAGACCTGTGGAAATGGTGGATGTGCGTGACGTGATAATCAACTATAGCAGAGAGGAGGCCACATTTCCCGAAGAAACGACATTTCAAATACCTTATGTGCAGTGTACCGCCGTGTTACAGCAGTTTGGGTATCATAAATTCAACCTTAAATAATTCATGAATCACTACCAAAATATTTGTGATACAGAATAGAAATATGCTCAAAATTTACATAAGAATAAAAAGAAAACTAAACACAAAATCCAGCAGAAATTACATTTTGTCAATTTTTCTCATGGGCTAGCATAATGGAAAATCAAGGCGCAGATGGTTCTCTTACGAATGCAATCCCTCCATAACACAAGGGTTTACTGTACTGGCCATCCTTCCTTTTCAATCTCTAATGCTGATGTAGGGTTTTGACTCCTAAATATCACAGAGATTTTCCAACAGTTTATTTTTGTGTTTCAGGTTCTAGCACCTGCAACTTCTTGCTTTGCTCTCTCTGCTCCTTGTCTGATCTGTTTTAAATGTAGTTCAACTAACTTTGGTTTCCATACCCGAGTCTTAATTTTAGATAAAGTAAACAAGAAATTACTTTATCTATTTGTTACATCTAACATCAGTTAATATAATTGCATTCCTTCAACATTAGCTAGCTGTTTGTCGTGTTTAAAAGTGGGCTGTCATTTTTGTTCACCTTGTAGTGTACCTTCACCTGGAAATCTATGACATTGTAATACCCTGTCTATTGATTACTCTAAGTTAAGTCTGATCAATGAAATTATTGTTGAATTCTAGATGTAACAGAACAGGACAGAAGTATATGAGGTCGAATAAGGTATAAACTCCACATTTAATGAATGTTGGGGTTTAGAGAGATGAATATTTATACGATTAATTTGTAAAGTAAAATCCAAGATTTTTTTGATTTGTTTCTTGTCTGCAATTAAATTCTTGTTTGCAATTATGCACTGAATCATAACACTGGAATTCTTTCAGAAACTGCAAAAAAGGACCAATAACTGACCAATGGTGTTTGAAAATGTTCAGTCCATCAGTAGGAAATGGATTGGTCATTTTTTATATGGTTTTGAGGTTGTCTACCTTTATTTCAATGTCTATTCTATTTTAAACACCAACAATTAATTTTCTCAGGCCTAGGGAAAGTGTGGGATCTCAAAGCATGATTAGAAGGAGTGTAATCGTACCAGAGTCACTGAAGGAGTTCCTCAGATCAGTGACTTTGGCTCAGCTATCATAGCGTCAAGCATAAGGGTGTTCTCCAATGTTAAGTTGTTCAATTCCATTGACAGCTGTTATAAAATGAAGCAGCCCCTGCCTGCATGCAGCAAGATTTAAGCATCATTTGATACGTGACATATGACATTCACACCACAGAAAATGCTAGGCAAGTAATGTTTTGCACCAGAGGGAGGCTAAATTACAATGATGTCTACTATCACTGAGTCTTCCAACCCACTCCGATATCGTGGGGTCCCCATTAACCAGAAACTCAATTGGACAATTCACATAAGTGCAACGGCTACAGCTGCAGCTCACAGGGCATATATACAGCAGTAGTGACTCCCCTTTAGCAGCCCAAGGCCTTTCCAACATCTACAAGCACAGGTCAGCAGTGTAATAGAGCACTCTCATCTAGCCTAGAAGAATGCAATTCTTGAAAGGCTCAACACCATGGCAAAGAAATCAATCTGATTGGCACCCCATCCACCAACCTAAACGTTCATTCCCTCCACCACTGGTGCACAGTGTTACAGTGCATGCAATTTTCAAAATGTACTGCAGTCACTTGACCAGGCTACTCCAACGTCACATCCCAAACCCGCCACATTTTCTGTCCAGCAAAACAAAAGCAGCAGGCACATGTGGTCACCAGTTCACCTCCAAGTAGCATATCAACCTGATTTTCTCCTCCAAGTAGCATATCAACCTGCTTTGGAAGTCAGAAAATGGGAAATAGGAGCATGCAGCCCTAGAATTCTGCTGTCATTCATCAACTACATGTAAAATACATTTAAAACATATTTGGACAGGTACATTGATAGCAAATGCTTGGAGAGATATGGGCCAGACACGGCAAATGGGACTAGCTTGATTGGGCATCTTGGTGGGCATGGACAAGTTGGGCCGAAGGGCTTGTTCACCTGCTATATGAATGAATATTCTGTATCAATCATAGCCAACTCTCCTGTCACACCTTCATAATTTTCTTTGTATAGAATTAGTTTTTCATCACTTCCAAGACAAATGTAAAATTCTACTATGTTACCGTCAGGATTCCACAAAGATTATCAATCAACCCCTTTTTGCACAAAATTAGATTCAAAATAGCCTCTCTTTATTTAGTTACTCCAGCATATTGATCCAGAAACACCTTCATTGAATTCATCTCCCTCACTTGGATGTAAACATAGTCGGGTTGGTTAGTAAGTTTGTAGATAACACCAAGACTGCTGGGGTCGCAGACTGTTCGGAAGGCAGTCAAAGTGTATAGATCAGCTACAGAAATGGATGGAGGAATGGCAGATGGAGTTTAATCCGAAAAAGTGTCAGGTGTTGCTCTTTAGGAGTTGAATGAAAGGGGAAAATATACAATTAATGGCATGCACTTTAGCACCATCGAAGTTCGAGGGATCTTGGGGTCCAAGTCCATCATGCAGTAATCATGCAAGACTTTAACCTGCATAAACACTGGGCATTCAAATCAGGTGTAATAAAACATAGAACAGTACAACAAAAGAACAGGCCCTATGGCCCACCATATCTGTATCAAACATGATGCCAAGGCCATCACTTATCTACCTGCACATAACCCAGATCCCTCCATTCCCTATGTTGATCCAAACATTTTCTAAATGCCACTAATGTGTCTGCTTCATCCACCACCCCCGGTAGCGCATTCCCGACATTCACCATCTTCTGTACTTTCCCCCAAGGTCCAGACATATCCTTATTCAGAACTTTCTTAAAATGTATCAGTTTAACCAATGTTCCCAAATACTGTTCCACTGGAACTAGCCAGCCTTATTTCTCAATACAAGGTCCAGTGTGGCCCCTTGAGCTACTTGTATACGGTTTCAAGAAGCCCTCGTGGATACACCTAACAAATTCTACCCCATCTAAGGCGTTTGCACTAAGGAAGTCTCAGTCAATTTTGGGGAAGTGAAAATCATTCACTATGATAGCCCTGTGGCTTTTACATCTCAGAAGTATTTCAGAAGTTTGTATTTGTGTTGCATTTAAAAATATTTGGCTAAAGTACAAATTGGAGTTGAGCAACAGGATTGTTGGGGGAGTGTCTCAGTTTAAAGTCCTCCATTCCAGCATGGGGGCGTGTGTTCTGATGAGTTATCTGTTACTGGATATCTGGTTCATGCAGTCACCAACAAGATACAAGATACATTTATTTGTCACATGTGCCAGTTGGCACAGTGAAATGTGATCACCATACAGCCATACAATAAAATAAAGATCACAACACACGATAGAGTTCAACATAAAACACCCCCACACAGCAGAATCAAACGTTTCCCACTGTGAGGGAAGGCACCAAAGTCAGTCATCTTCCTCTGATGTTCACCCTCCGGAGCCCTCCGCAGTCGCCGCTACGGGCATTCCGCCGCTCAGGCCCGCTGGCCAGGATGTTGGCACTCCGACATTGGAACAGGAGGCCAACCTCGGCTTCCCACCGGAGTCCGCAGCTCCCGACGTCCCCAGGCCTCGCCGGGCGGAGATTCAATGCTGGCGGCCCTCGGCAAATGGCCGCTGGGATTTTGCGATGTCGGTCAGCGCCGCCCGTGTTGGGAGCTCTGTGAACACAGCCCCGCGATGTTGGAGCAGCGGGCCCAACGCTTCAAACGGCGATCCAGGAAGGCATCGCCTGCTCCACGGTGAATCCAGCGCCACGCCGCCGCTGCCGAAGTTCTGGTCCTGTCCCCGGTCTCCGGTAGGAAAGGCCGCTCCGATCCAGCTGGTAGGCTGGGGGGGGTGAGGACGCGCCTCGGAGAAATAGCCAGGAAGCGACTGGGAAGCAGTTTCCCCCTTACCCCTCCTCCCTCTCCCACATGAATTTGTGTTTATTTCATGTTGCATGTGGGAGATTTATAAGAACTTTTGCAACTGTTCAAAATAAGTAATTTGAAGGTGAAACTGTCTGGATTGTATGAAACAGGGGCCACAGGGTTGATTTTCTCATCTAAACTACTGTTTTTAGATTTCCATGCTAACAGCAGAATGAGTCTACCTGTACTATGTTTATGTGCATTTGATGTCTATGTGAAGATTCCAAGTCAAGTCAAGCCCTCGTGTGGTTTAATTCTGCAAACCCAATATGTTTTGGACTTGGCCCTCATCTGGTTGCCTGTTTTTTCTGATTGAGCTATGCAAGTCATACCCTGTTCCAATTCTTGGCACAGATTACTGGGAGTGGCTTTACCAACGTTACTAAATGTGCTGAAGGATACTGTAGCAAGGAAATTAGTCTGAAAGAAGATCATAGGTACCAATGTTGGGGACTTGAAATAAATTGGTGCCAAATCGCTCCTGGTGTGTAGGTGGATGATAGAATATGGGGTGAGTTGACAGGAATGTGCTGGAAATGGAAGGAATTTTTTTTAAATGGGTGCGTAATGACCAGCATGAACTCTGTGACTCTCTTTCCCATTAGCTTCATCAAGGTTGCCCCACATATTTTAGCAAATAACTTATATTGCAGATTTTGTCTTATACAGTGGGACATCTATTATTCATATTAATTTATTATCACACGTATGGAGATACAGTGAAAAGCCCATATACTATCTAGTCAGATCATGCTATACATGAGTGGAATCAAGCCAAACACAGCACAACAGATATAACAATGAGAAAAATACCAGAGTGCAGTATATAGTATTACAGCATTATGATGTCATGGGCACAGAGAAAAAGTTCACGGTTCGCATTGGGATAGGTTAGAAGATTGGGACGACTCTTTAGTTTATAGGAGGACCATTCAGTTATCTGATAACAGCATGGAAGAAGCTGCTCCTGAATTTGATGGTACGTACTTTCAAACATTTATATATTCTGCCCAATGAAAGAGGAGAGACGAGCGAATGACCAGGGTGATAAGGCCATCGTGAAGCGAGGTGGAGTCAGTGGTGGGGGGGGGGGGGGGGGAAGAATGTTCTCTGTGATGGACTGGGCTACATCACAACTCTGCAATTTCTTGCCATCATGTGCAGAACTGTAATCAAACCAATCTGTGATGCATCCCAACAGGATGCTTTTTACGGTGCAACTATAGAAGCTGGTAAGAATCTCTGTGGACAAACCGACGCTAGGGAAGGGTAGTGGGATATATCTCCGCTTTTTTAACTTCTTCGTTAGTTCAGGGTTTTTCTTTTTTCTCTTTCCTGTTCGAAATTATTTTCTTTTTCTTTTATTCTTCATTCCCCTTCTTTCCTTTTTTCTTTTTTTCCCCGATTTAGTTATTAGTTTATAAAATGTTAAAATTGAAGCTGTACAAAAATTGTATAATTGTTATGTCAATTACTTTCTCCTTGTACAGTTGCTTCTAATAAAATAAATATTAAAAAAAAATAAAGAATCTCTGGGGACATGCTGAACTTCATTAGTCTTCTGAGGAATTAAAGCATTTGTGTGTTTTCTTGACCATAGCTTCAGTGTGGTTGGTCCAAGACACATTGTGATATTTATGCCAAGGAACATGAAAGCTCTCAACCATCTCTACATTGGCACCATTGATGCGATTGAAATAATATTGGGGCATTATTTTACTTTGCAGTGATACATCATTTGTTACAGGGCACACAATCTAATGAGTAATGTCAGAAGACTTTAAGCCACTATTTTTGATTAGTTTGTTTTCCACCCTTGCAAATTACCAACAATGTTTTTGGCCCAAAGAGTTGTGGGATCCACTATCTTCACCATCCCGATTGGTATGTGGAGATGTAAAATGGACAACTGTCCAGATGAAATGTGCTCTAAAATCTTTGTGAAGTAATTGTATTTTGTTCATGTCCTGACTCAATCTCATATCTCAATCTTTATACCTTTCAGCTTTTCAAAGTCCAAAGATCCTGCTAGCACCTTGCCACCTTTGAAGAATGGTGCCAGCATAGCCAGTACAGGCCAGAATCCATCACAGCCAACTGGCACAGGAGCTGGTCTGCTCCCTGTTGCTCCAGGGCCAGTTACATCTGGTCCTAGCCCACATGTAATCAGAAGAGGTACGTTCTCATTACTAACTATTCTCTACACCATTTTTATTACAAATAGGTGGCATCTAGAGTCACATGGGTAGAAGCATATCCTCTTTGTGAATTTGGGAACTGTGAAAGTGTTTTGTTATTAAAGGGTATCATTATTTTAGGATGAAATATTTTCCAAGCTATAGCTCAGATGCTGAAGGTAATCAACCCTTGATAAATGAGGTTTATGAAACACTGATGGTACTTTAAACGAGAGGTGTCACTCAGTCCAAGATAACTGGGAAATAAGAAAAGTGATTGAGAAGGTGCAGACCACAGACTTAGTGTCCTCCATAATGTTTGGGACAAAGACCCATCATTTATTTATTTGTCTCTGTACTCCACATTTTGAGACATGTAATAGAAAAAATCACATGTGGTTAAAGTGCACATTGTCAGATTTTATTAAAGGCCATTTTTACACATTTTGGTTTCACCATGTAGAAATTACATCTGCGTTTATACATAGTCCCTCCATTTCAGGGCACCATAATGTATGGGACTCATGGCTTCATGGACATTTGTAATTGCTCAGGTGTGTTTAATTGCCTCCTTAATGCAGATTAAAGAGAGCTCTCAGCACACAGTCTTTCCTCCAGTTTTTCCATCACATTTGAAAACTTTTATTGCTGTTTATCACATAAGGACCAAAATTGTGCCAATTAAAGTCAAAGAAGCTATTATGAGACTGAGAAACAAGAATAAAACTGTTCGAGACATCAGCCAAACCTCAGGCTTACCAAAAGCAACTGTTTGGAACATCATTAAAAAGAAAGAGAGCACTGGTGAGTTTACTAATCGCAAAGGGACTAGCAGGCCAAGGAAGACCTCCACAGCTGATGACAGAAGAATTCTCTCTATAAAAAAGAAAAATCCCCAAACACCTGTCCGACAGATCAGAAACACTCTTCAGGTGTGGATTTGTCAATGACCACTGTCTGCTGAAGACTTCATAAACAGAAATACTGAGGCTACACTGCAAGATGCAAACCACTGGTTAGCTGCAGAAATAAGATGGCCAGGTTACAGTTTTCCAAGTACTTAAAAGAGCAACCACAGTTCTGAAAAAAGGTCTTGTGAACAGATGAGATGAAGGTTAACTTGTATCAGAGTGATGGCAAGAGCAAAGTATGGAGAAGTGAAGGAACTGCCCAAGATCCAAAGCATACCACTTCATCTGTGAAACACGGTGGTGGGGGTGTTATGGCCTGGGCATGTATGGCTGCTGAAGCTACTGGATCACTTATCTTCATTGATGATACAACTGCTAATGGTATTAGCATAGTGAATTCTGAAGGGTATAGACATATCCTGCTCAAATTCAAACTAATGCTTCAAAACTCATTGGCTGGCGGTTCATTCTACAGCAAGACAATGATCCCAATCATACTGCTAAAATAACAAAGGAGTTTTTCAAAGCTAAAAAATGGTAAATTCTTGAGTTGCCAAATCAATCATCCAATCTGAACCCAATTGAGCATGCCTTTTATATGCTGAAGAGAAAACTGAACCCCCAAAACAAGCATAAGCTAAAGATGGCTGCAATACAGGCCTGGCAGAGCATCACCAGAGAAGACACCCAGCAAATGGTGATGCCCATGAATCGCAGACTTCAAGCAGTCATTGCATGCAAAGGATATGCAACAAAATACTAAACATGACTACTTTCATTCACATGACATTGCTGTGTCCCAAACATTATGGTGCCCTGAAATGGTGGGACTATGTATAAACATTGCTGTAATTTCTACATGATGAAACCAAAATGTACAAAAATGGCCTTTATTAAAATCTGACAATGTTCACTTTAACCACATGTGATTTTTATCTATTACAAATCTCAAATTGTGGAGCACAGAGGGAAATAAATAAATGATGGGTCTTTGTCCCAAACATTATGGAAGGCACTGTACAATCCTCGTCAGATGTAGGATGGTCACATAGGATTTGGAGATTTGCAGAAATTACATCAAATTCGCCAAAAACTCCCACGATTATTAGCCAATCAATTTAATATCTATCAAAAAGCAAAATTGGGCCGATTTTTAAATTTGATATATGGATAAGGTAAGCAGTCAGAACCTTTTTTTTCCAAGGTGGAAATGTCCAACACTAGAGGGCCATAGTTATAAGGTAAAAAGGGGAAAATTTAATGGAAATGTGCAAGGCAAGTTTTTTTACACAGATTGTTGTGGGATCTGGATCGCACTGCCAGGGGTGGTGGTGGAGGCAGATGGTAGACACGATAGTGCCGGTTAAGAGGCTTTTAGATAGATACATGGAAGTGCAGGGAATAGGGGAATATGGATCATGTACAGGCAGATGAGGTCAGTTTAACATGGCATCATGTTCGGCACAAACATTGTGGCCCGGAGGACCCATTCCTGTGCTGTTCTATCTTCTATATAAAGAGAAAATGCTTTAAGCGCTCAACAAATTAGGCAGCTAGACATAGAGGCTCGTTGATTTGAATTTGTGTTTCTTGGAGTATAGAAGATTGATGGGTGACCTTATTCAGAGAAATTAGATCCTAAGGGGATTTGACAGAGTATGTGATGATGTTTTCACTGGTGGGAGAATCCAAATAGAACACTCATAGAGCAGTGCTCTATGGGAACAGCACTTCGGTCCACAAGGATTTTGCCAAACATGATGCCAAGTTAATCTCTGACTATACGTGATCCATATTCCTCTATTCCCTGCATATGCCAGTGCTTATCCAAAGGCTTCCTAAATGCCACAATCGTATCTGCCTCCACCATCATACCCACTTCCAGCACCCACC
The DNA here is from genome assembly GCF_010909765.2 of Amblyraja radiata. Classification (NCBI taxonomy): domain Eukaryota; kingdom Metazoa; phylum Chordata; class Chondrichthyes; order Rajiformes; family Rajidae; genus Amblyraja; species Amblyraja radiata. The sequence goes on from NC_045977.1 coordinate 24,690,647, forward strand.
ATTCTGTGTAAAAGAAAACGCTTGCCCCACACATCTCCTTTAAAATTTGTCCCTTTCACCGTAAAGTTATATCTTCTAGTCTTTGTTGACATCTCTAGCCTGGGAAAAATATTCTCCAGTCAACTCTGTAATGGGATGACCAGAACTGCACATTATCCTCCAAATATGAACTAACTAAATGCCTATAAAGCTGCAACATGATTTCCTGACTCTCATACTAAATGCCCTGACCAATGACAACAAGCATACTGTGTGCTTTCCCTACCACTCTATCTACTTTTGTTGTCATTTTCTGGGAGCTATGGACTTGTACTCCAAGATCTCTCTTTATATCCTTCCACCAAAACTCTCCATCTTCTATGAGTAAGCTAGTTCTGAATCCAAACAACCAAGTCGCCATGAATCCCATGTTTCAATCTTCTGGATCAGCTTACCAGAGGGGAGGTTATCAAATACCTTACTAAAAAGTAGACAACATCCACTGACCTATCCAAATCCCAGCAAACACTGTCCTATCCTTCATCGTCATCTTAAAAAAAAAACCTCAAATTCATAGGACGGTTTTGCCACGGACAATAACTGTCCTTAATTAGCCCATTCTCTTCCAAATGTAAGTAAATCCGGTCCTGAAGAATCCCCTGCGATAGCTTCTCAACCACTCACTGGTCTATAATTTCTTGGTTTATCTCTACCTTTCTTAAACAAAGGAACAACATTCAGGACAAATCAGGGGAAAATATTGCAAAATAAATTGGGTTTGTTCTCACTGGAATGCAGGATGTGGAGGGGTAATCTAACAGAGGTTTACAACATTATGAGGGGCATATACAGAATAGTCAGAATCTCGAACTAGAGAGAGGAAAGTCTCTGGAATTTTTGCCTCAGAAGGGTGAGATCATTAGATGCAATGTAGATCATTAGACTAGTGTAGATGGGGCATGTTGGTCAGCATGGACAAGTTGGCCCATGCTGTTTCCATGCTGCACATGCTCAATGATTTATTGTGGAAGTTAATAAATATTTGAAAGATTGAGGAATTGAGGATTTTATTTCCTTGTAATTTACATATCGTCACATATCCTGGGTTCTTTATGTGTGGTCCAACCAGGGACTGCAGTGTAGTTTTCATCATCTTGTCTCTAGTCCTCCGTATGTAAAGCCCAACATTCCGTTAGCTTCCTTTGATTATACTTTGGATCTATCTATGACATTTTATTGATCTATATGATTAGATTCCCAAATCTGTCAGATCACTGGTACTGGTCAGTTAGAGAATCTCTTCCAGTTTTCTTAGCCAAATTGGATTTGTATGCTTCGAAGTTCATTTGTCACATTTTTGCTTATTCATTAATCTGTTACTGTAATTTAATGCTTCCAACACTGTTCCCAGTGGTACACAGCTATTTTATTGGAAATCTGAGATGATGGGACAGAAAGCTGCAATTCCATGTCATTTATAAATGTTGAACCCCAGTGGATGAGACCACCACTCACCCACTACCTTTGGAGAACCTATGTAGGATGCTGTACATAGTCACTGTCGGTCAGTGTCCGATGGTAGGGGCGGTGGGGGAAACAATGTTTCACGTTGATGATCTTTCATCGGATTCTTTTTTTTAAATACTGCCACATGATCAATTTCTTGATCGGTTCAATAGTCAAAAAGCACGCATTTGTCAGTGAAGGCTGTGGACAGGCAAAAGAACCAGGAGTCTAGCGCAAAGTGCGCTTAGTTAATAGTCAGCTGGAGTAAAGGAATGACTGGAGAGAGGGATGTAGTAATGATTTCCTCCAGGATTATGTATTTGAAGCACTAGTGTTCTTTAATTAATAATTTGGAAGCAAATCTGACATAAGGAGGATGACAATGGAATATTGAGGGGAAAACCAGGTTTTGGAATGGATGGGCACACAGCAGACAAAATGCAACCAAACACAAAATTCAGTCAAAATATTTTTTTAAATGCCCTTTCATAAGGAAAATAAAGTGAGTACAAAGTGAATGGAAAAATGTTAAAGGAGTACGAGAAACGTAGGGTTTTCCTGCGATTAGGTATTATCTCGTATATGTTTAAACTAACTACTTCTGTTTTCCTTTTTAGCAACGAAGAAGCCTGCTCCTGCTCCTCCAAAGCCTTCAAATCCACCACCTGGACAGCCTGCGGCTCATGGAACAGGTCCGCCTGTTAACCAAGCCTCTTCACATTCACCAAAACAGCCTGGCCAAGTTGCCTGTACATCTCCAATTCCGCCTGGAAACCATAGTCCTCTACAGTCCCATGGCCAGTCGCCTTCGCAACCCACAATCCAGGTTCGCAGACATTCTAATAATCAGATGATTATTCAGGCCCCAAATCACCCCCCTCCTCAACCTCCAGCGCAGCCTACTAATCCATATCCCTGCAAGGCTTCTTGTGAGCAAGCAGTGGATCAGTCCTCCAGCAGTCCCCCTGGCACACCCACTCCCCCAAGCACACCTCCATTAGGGACACATGGTGCCGGTTTCCAGCTAACTCAGCACTTTACACAAGCCCAGGGTTTTCCTGCAAATCAGGACCTACAGTCCCAGCCTTCTCCTCATTTTGCCACCTTACCAAGGGCACGGCCGGTGCCAAAACCAAGAAACCGACCCAATGTTCCACCACCTCCGCAGCCACCAGTAACAGCCACCACAGCAAGCTCTTCCATTCCTGCAGAGCACACGGTTTCTAACATGGCTGCTACAGCTTCAAAAATAGTTACTGGTGAGTGTTTTTAAAAAGGCAGAAGTTTACAGCATTTTTTTTTTTAAACTGCAGCAATGGGAAGGAGTTAGAGTTCAAGCCAGAAGGGGTTGGAGTAGGATAAACGGTTTGATAGTTCCAGTGTATGTGGTTGTAGAGTGATCTTTCAATCTAAAGTGGACAAGAAGAAAGTAATTGCTAATGAGAAAACTGGTGACACAAGCAAGTGTTGAGGAAATAATTGGTAATACTCTTGAGGAGAGGAAGGTGGGGGCCCTGAGTAGCTGGAAAGCATTCTCTGTGGTTATATGTGCATTATCCATGAGGAGAATCTTCCAGCAATTCAAGATTCTTACATTCAGAAATCAAAATGAGGACCTGATTTTTATTATAATTTCAAGTGTTCTGTTCTTCTTGGACGTTCTTTCCCAGATAAGATTGGGAAGACATTAACAATTATTTTCTGACTAATTACTTTAACTGGCAAATACCTCCACAGGTTTGGGAGAAGACTCTGCAGTGAGGTTGGTGGATTTCAAGCACTTTTATACTTGCAGTTAGCCTCGCTGTTCGCTCAGCATTGTTTGTCAAAGCTTGACTGCTTTTGATATTATGCTAAAATTAGTGCTTGACCTTTTACTGCATATGTAGAATGTAATGATGAACATTTGAAATTGAAACTCCCTAGTGTTCATTTTTTACTCTCAGTTCCCTGTAGGTGAAGAGTGCAAAGCTTACTTTGGTGATTAATGCCTATGTTTAGTTCTGATTTCTGACTAGTCTGTACTGGCTAAACAAACCACAGCTTGAATAGGAAGTGGGCCCAAAAAGTTGTGTTGTGTCGTTTACATTCATGTATAGAAATTTAACAGAAATCTGGTATTGTATTTACTCTGTGTATCCTGAAATTTGCAACGGTGTACTGATATCCCCAGTGGCATTCAAGACCACGCATTCCATTTCACAATGTCTGTCATTCCCTCCAAAACTTTGGACCCTGCAGGTAAAGAAAAGTATTAATTTTTAATTTTGCACACTAGAGACAACCTCATCTCTTTTGAGTTTGAATAAGCATCAGCGAGGTTAAGTGAGTATGAAATGACTCAATATTTCCAGAACCCTTTGGTATTCAAGGTTACCACAGAATTTTATTATAGTGAATCTTATCTCTCTGTATTATCATAGCTAAGTCACATACATCTCAATTTCCACCCCTCACAGATTCTGTACTGCCAATCTGCTCTACAACAGTATGTTGATTAAATGCAATCCAGTGAGTCTAGAAAATCCAAAGTTTATTCCTAGCCCATATTCACATAGTTTGTAAAGTATTTTTTTCTTGATAAAGCACTACTTTCACATCTTCATATGATATAGAGGAGGCCATTTAACCATAGTCTTTGGGACTCTATGGGACTCTATGGGAACCATAGAGTATTCCCAGCAGTCTCATTCTCTTATTAACTCCCAATTCACCAGCCGCTCACAAATGCTGGGGACAATACAGTGTCCACTTAACCTACCAGCACATCTTTAGGACGTGGGAAAAGACCGGAGCACCCAGGGGAAACCCACACGGTCACAGGGAGAATTTACAAACTCCACGCAGATAGCACTCGAGCTGAGGAATTAACCTGAAGCTACAGACGGAACAATGCACCATGGAAATTGGCCCTCCAGTCTACTGAGTCCTTGCTGAGTTTCAACCACCCATTTACACCAATCGTACATTTATCCTTTTTTATATTCTCCCCACATTCTCATCACTCCACCCTTCAGATTCTACCTCTCACTTACACTCATGGCAGTTTACAGTGGCCAATTAATCTATGACGTTCGTGTATTTGAAAGCATCTGGAGGAAACCCACATAGCCACAGGGAGAATGTGCTGCTGTTTTAAGTAGTATACATTCCTGGCGTTCAGGATGGAACCCAAGTCTCTGGCGCTGTAAGGCATTTGCTCTACTAGCTGCGTGCCAAGCCATTTAGGCTGTAAGGCAACAGGTCTAACTACTGCACCAGTGTTGATCCAGCAGGACATATTAGCAATTTGGATGCAGGAGTAAGCCATCAAGTTTATCCACTAGGATACTGAGTTGGATGGTCAGCCATGATCATATTGAATGGCGGTGCAGGCTCGAAGGGCCGAATGGCCTACTCCTGCACCTATTTTCTATGTTTCTATGTAAGTTCCTCAAGCCTGATGCACCATCACCCTCTGCTCGAAGAAATTTCTGTGCACCTCAGATTTAAGTGAACTGCCCCCGAGTAGTTATGTTCCCTTGTTTGAGCCTCTCCTACCAATGAAAACATCTCAACTTATACATTTTTTTTTTTTTTTTTTTTTTCCCTTCGCTCCATAGATGCTGCTGCACCCGCTGAGTTTCCCCAGCAATTTTGTGTACCTTCAACTTATACCTTGTTGCATTAAGGTCATCCCAGGAATTAATCCTTTGTTCGACCTCCAACATTGCTATATCTTTTTAAGTAAATGGACCAAAATTATGCTCACTATTCCAGATGGGGCCTCACCAACACCCTGTACGAATATAACAAAACCTCATTATTTTTAACCTTCAACTCCTTTTCAATGAATGCGTTAACAGTTTCACCATCAAAACTAAGATCTCCAGCTCCAGCGACTCTCCTTTGTAAATGCAGGTCATAGCGTCATACAGGATGGAAACATGCCCTTCAGCCCAGCTTGCCCATGCTGACCAAGATGATCCATCTACACTAATCTCACTTGCACACGTTTGGCCCATATCCCTCTAAACCTTTTATCTGTGTAACTGCCCAAATGTCTTTTAGAGCAATGAGGGTATGGTGTGGATATTGAGGATGCGAGGATGCCTTGACTACCTCCTCTGGCAGCTCATTCCATATGTCATCCACCCACTTTGTGAAAACGTTGCCCCTCAGGTTTCTGTTAAATCTTTCTCCTCTCACTGTATACCCATGTCCTCTGTTTCTTGATTCCCCAATTCTGGGTAAAATTCCCCAATTTTGTATCTACCCTATCTATTCCCTTCTATGTACACCTCTATAAGATCACCCCTCATCCTCCTGCAATCCAAAGAATAAAGTCCTAGCCTGCCCTGCTCCATGTCCTTCATCAGTCAGGGATTTCAGTATAGTAGTTGGGATGTTATGTTACAGCTGTACAAGGTGCTGATGAGACCACAGTTAAAATAATGTGTTTTGATTTGTCACCCTGTTATAGGAAAGATGTTAAACTGGAAAGAGTGCAGAGAAGATTTATGAGCATGTTACCGGAATAGAGGGCCTGAGCTGTAGGGAGAGGTTGGGCAGGCTAGGACTTGTGTTCCTGAGAGCGTGGGAGAATGAGAGGTGATCTTATTGAGGTGTATAAGATTATGAGGGGAATAGATAGGCTAGTGTTTTGCCCAGAGTAGGGGAATCAAGAACCAGAAATAATAGATTTAAGGTGAGAGGGTAAAGATTTAATAGGAACCTGAGGTTCAACTGTTTCACACAGGGTGGTGGGTGTATGGACTGAGCAGCTGAAGGAGGTAGTTATGGCAGAAACTATAACAACATTTAAAAGACATTCCAATGTCCCCTTGTTTTTTCTCTATATAAAACATTGATCTATTGCCTTTTCTCACTAAAGTTCCTTACTTGCCACAGAGCATACCGCACTTAGGCAACACTGCACACTGCCCTAAGCACACTACACTTCAGAAGAGACCACATACTTTTATTTCCAGAATCCACAAGTTGAATTAGTTCACACTAGCGTCAGCTAAATACGTTCAAGCTGGTCAACCAACTACTAGACAGGAAGCAACTTATTTGCCTCTTTTGAACCACTTGCTCACCACAGCAAATGAAAACCACAAGTTAAAGGAAATCTAATAGTGAGCTACATTGAAGACATCTTTAAAACAATATTTTCCCATTACGCATCCTCAATATCCACACCATACCCTCATTGCTCTAAAGTGTCTTGCAGCCAAAGGAGTAATTTAGAAGTGTCCTTACTATAAGTGGCGGATTCTAGTTCAAAATGAACATGAAATCAGAATTGTTATGTATTGCATCTTTATTCATATTTTGAATCAATTGAGATGTAATTTCTTCCCTGTCCTAACCAGAGTAATGCTTGTGTGAAATATTGAACGGCAGTGATAATGGCATTGTAACCCGAATATAGGGGCAGTGTGTTGTATGCTGTTTTTAATTCCGGTAACGGTCAATATATTTGCAGCTTGCATGATGACTTTAGAGCATGCTGTAATGTTAATTGTCACCCACCCAACACTTCCCCACACCCTGAGCTAGAATTATTGTGCAGTTTCTTTGCTTTCTTGGTTATGTGACTTTGCTGTGAAAGTTCTAGTTTTAGTCGCAACTAAATAGTTTCCCTCGAGCCTCTTTACCCAGATTCTGTTAGATTTGCTGTTTGGCATTAGAAATAGTTTTGTCAAATTAAAATTCCAAACATTTGGTTAGATTAAGTACCAATGTGAAGGGATAATAGATCAAGGAATTGCAAATGGTTCAAAAGTGTGGGCCTTGTTCAGTAACCAAAATAGCTTCAAAGGATGATAGCTTCAAAGGATGAATGGGTTCCCAGTGATGTTCGTCTTTAATGCATCAGTAGTTCTGTAGCTAGTTTTTAACTTCTGCACCAAATGCAACAAATTCTACCAAGTTCCGAATGCAATGGGTAAATTTGACCTGCGGTGAGAAGCTTATTCAGACACCAGGTCGCAGCAGGACCCAAGCAGCTCATGCTGCTGTTCAGCAAAATCCAGCCTCCAACAGGGCATTCAGCTGCTGTTGGGAGTTGTTACTTCATTGGAGGATGTTCACAGCTAAGTAACAAAGGTAATTAAAACGGATTAATAATAGAAACAAAAATTACATTACATAGGTAAAAATAAAATCTAATTCATAAAGAATGTAAAAGAGTGGGGAAGACAAACTAAGATAGGTTAATTTAAATTTAAAACCAATGTACGATGTACCACCATGGTGGGCCAAATGGCTTTTTTAGGATTAAAATAGCTAATTTCAATGTTGTGCATTTTTTTTTTTTTTCAGATTTGGGTCAGTCAACTAGGCAAATTGATTTGTCAGTAAATGTGTGCCTTCTGGGGTCAACATTGAAGCAAATAAAATCCTGCTAATGAAAAATGTTTGCATTTTCCACAAAGGATAGAGCCTTTTTTTTTAAACGATTGCAAATTATGATAAACAAGATCCTTAGTGTCTTCCCCAATGCCATTCCAATTAGTCACCAGTCATTGTTCTGGTGGGATAATGGAGCATCATGTGCATTAAACAGGAAAAGGGAAAACATTTGAAATCTTATTAAAATTAAATGTGCTGACTTTATGTCAATGCTAACTTTGCATCCTACTTTCAGAAGATATTGGTCAATTTTAACAGACCAATATCAGGTAGGTGGTGGTGCAGTTTAAGGCAATTCAAAGACCTGTCCTGTTGTGATTTAAAACATCAATCCGGTGCATATAGTTGCATCTTTCAAATTGGTGGGCCATTCCAGCCATTCAATGGTAGAGAGCAATTTGAATGCAGGATCATGTGCCAGCAGATTAACCTTTTCATAACTGTCAGCCCTCAGGCTGCGACAGAGCCTTTAAGCATTCCATGCATATGGTGGGTATGATAAGCACTTGCGTGCACTTTTACCACTTCACAGACTGTCCTCCAATGTGAAAGATCTTTTCAACAATGATTTCTAATTGTAAACTATTCTATTGAAAAATGCAGATGTTTGACCAGCAAAGTTTGAGCAGAATTGGGAAAGCTATGGTAAGATTTGGGCAACTGATTGGCCAATTAATCCTGCTAATCCGCAGTGGTGATTTTATGCATGTTTTCCAGCCATTACTAACCCTGCATCATGCTGCTTGCCTGCACTAATAATGCATGGGTATAGACAGTTTCTCAGGACATCAATAAATTGTTTAAATCTGCATTGAAATCATTGCACTGTGAAAGCAGTCAACCATTCCATTTTATGCATAGATTATAGCAGTTTCGCTGCCTTCATTTTTGTATTAAGTATTGCAGCAATTTTGTATGGTGTACATCAATTTTCTGAAGTTTCCAATAGAGATGTGAGTTGTACATTAAGCGAGTGTTAAGAAACCTGCACAACAGTGCAAGAAATATTATAGTGCAGGTAACAGACTGCTGATGTATTATCCACAAGGTGGTAGGCTGTATAGGAATTATCTAATACAAACTTGAAAAATTAGGTTTTCACATTGATGCCAGCCTTTAAAGCCTTTGCCTCTGCTGTGGTGGTGCAGGCATCAGAAAATCAGATGATGCACAGGAATCATCCCGAGAATGTTTAATTAAAAACTCACTAATGCTTTGTGTTTGCTAGATTCCGATTCAACTGTGAAAGAGCAGGACTGGAAACACTCTGAATCACCCTTGGAGCAGATGTCTGCCCCAGAGATCGTGGAAATGAGAATATGTGAACAGCAGGATGTCGATAATGACACGGAGAGCACTGCTTTGTGAAAGGTCGCCAGTCTGCAACATTTGCACCACTATACTGTATTCTTCAAGGCTTCATCTGCTGCTGTCTTAATTTTGCTGCATCTCCAAAGTGCAACTTTCAGCAAAGTAAACTTTGTTTTTCCTCAACTAGACATGCTCATATTGCATGGAATCTAATTTCAAGGGCTCATCAATACCACTAATGTGGACTCTGTACTGCTCCAAACCCTTGGTATTCAGGAGATGGCTCTGACAGATATTGTCTCTTTGTGGAAAACCTAGGTTGCATGAAAAGCAATTGCCCTACGGGATTTTGACTCTGGATGAATAGCCACTCATAGGTTGAAGTTGTATTAACAGTGCCTTGTGCAATTTTCAAGTTTCCAGATGGAAATTTACAGTGGTCTTATATTTTTCTTTTTAAAAATTGTACTTTAAGCAATGTCCAGATTTTGTACAAGATTATTATTGTGTTGAGTTTGACATACACATGTGAATGGTACTGTGCTGAAATTTAGTCTGCTCAATCTGTACATTTGTATTTATCCTGAATGCAGATTGCTGGTAAGATTAATGTAAAACCAACCATACTAGGTTGGTGTTCACCTTGAAGCTTTTTCCTCTCTTTAACATGAAGTGCACTTCCTGCCTTAAAAGTCTTGTTTTGCATTCAAGGCAATTTTATATCTGATTAAAACTGAACAAATAGTTAAGCTTAATATTGTTTTCATCAGTTTGAAAATTTGTTTTGAATTAGAAACATGTGCAGTCTGGAAAATGCACATAAGTTGAAATTCTGTATTAAAAAAGAAATAAAATAAACCACTAAGCTGGTTGCTTGTGGACATGGTCTGAATGTCCATGGTCTATTTTATTGAATTGACAGCCAGTGAAAGACCAAGGCCTCAATTATAGATACCACCAATTCAGAGCAAATATGGGGGATACTGAGTGAATAATGTTAAATTTCAATTTATAAATTCCAAATACGATTGAAAACCAACGGTTTAATTGTTTTGAGTTTCTCTGGACAAATTGACACCGAATCTGCCTTGACAATGAATTTCAACTATTTTTGGCATTTTTAACATGACAGTGGTACACACTAATCCCTGCAAAGCATCATAAAACAGCCAAAATGTAGTGCAAAAAAAAAAGGCATACATAGAAACAAATGCTAAATAGTCGAGAGTCATTACCTTCGACTCATCAATCAACTATGACCATCAAGCACCCATCCACAATAATTCCAGTCTTCCACCATTTCCATGCACTACCTCTGTTTCCCTCCCTGATTCAACACCCAGTCATTTACAGCAGCCAATCAACCACCTAAGGCACATATATTTTGGATGTGGAAGGAAACTCATGCAGTCACGGAGAGCCTTGGCCGTTTAAAGATGGACACACAGCAAGCAATTCACAGTATGGCTGCAATGAAGGAGACCAGCTACAGGGCAAGACCTGGTCAATATGCCATGAGGGAGGGCCTGGGCTTCAGGGCACCCTCTGACTATGACAGTTCCACCAAACATGATTTACCTCCAGCCCATGAAACACAAGACTGCAGATGCTGGAATCTGGCACAGAAAATCTAATTGCTAGAGGAACTCAGCAAATTGAGCAGCATCTATAGGGAGAAAGGAATTGTGGATGTTTCAGGTTGAGATCCTGCATCAGGACTGAAAATCCCTATACAACACCTCTTCCCACCATGTCGCTTGTAAGGATGCCATCCCTTTCTCCCAGTTTCTCCATCTCGGCTACATTTTCACATTATCCTTCATCTGCTATCAGCAGGCTTATATCTATTGGCCCCAGCCTCACCTATTGGCCCCAGCCTCATCTTCCCTCTTTATACCTATAACCTCTCGACTCTCATTGACCAGAAAACTTTACAACTCCTTTCACTCCACTGGTAAGTTCCTCCGGAGATTTGTATTTTGCCTCCTCTGGTACTGGTCCCTGCCGCTGATGAGAATGGGAATGTTCTTGGAGCTCCCCCCACTGGTTAGCTATTTCATTGTCCATGATTAGATAGGTAACATTTCATAGCTATGATCTGATCCATGGGATGATCACTGCCCTGCCACTGCAAGCTCTCTTGCTACATATGTAGTGCAGCTTCGTATGTACGTTTAGTTTTAGGTTTATTTTAGGTTTATTGTCATCACATGTGCTGAAAAGCTTTATTTTGCATGCTATCCAATCAAATCACAATACAATCAAGCCAAACTCAAGAACAATATGTAGCACAAAGAGAAAGCTACAGAGTGCAGAATCTAGTTCTCGGCATTACAGCGCAACAGTTTCAGAGATCCAATGTCTCCAATGGGGTAGACACGAATCGGACTGTATCTTAAGTTACGGAAGGATCATTCAGAAGCCTGGTAACGGGGGAAGTATCTGTTTCTGAGTCTGGGCGTGCACCTGCAGTATCCTGCTCCTGTATCTGCTGCCTGATGGAAGTGGAGAGGAAAAGATCTTTGATTATGTTGGCTGCTTTCCCGAGGCAGCACCAAGTGTAGATGGGAGTCAATGGTGGGTACTCTGGTCTTTGTGATGAACTGGGCTACATCCACAACTCTGCAATTTCATGTGGCCTTGGTTCCCAAACTAAGCTGTGATGCAACCTATCAGCATGCTTTCTATGATGATATATGTAAAGCCAAAGAACTTGAAGCTCTCGACCATTTCCACTTCGGCACCATTGATGCCGATTGGATCATGTACTCCACCATGCTTCTTGATGTCTTAATGACTACCATCCAATGGCCTTGACATTCATCATCATGAAGTGCTTCAGGAGGCAGATTTGTGGCACACGTTAAATTCAGCGTACATGTTAAATTTAGACTACAGCTCTGCTTTCAGTACCATTATCTTAACCAAGCTCATCTCCAAACTTGTGGAATTTACGAGACAGCACTCCCCTCTGCAACTGGATCCTTTTTTGTTTTAACTTCCTGCCCAAAAGACCACAATCAGTGAGGATAGGTATCAAATCATCCTCTACATTCTCAACAAATCTGTGTTCTCAATCCCTACCATACTCCTTGTACATCCATGACTATGCAGCCAAATACTAATCCAATTCTTTTTACAAGTTTGCAGATGATACCACTCGTGGCCTGGATATCAAATAATGAAGAGACGGACTACAGGAAGAAGATTGAGAACCTTGTAACCTGGTCCCAAGACAACAAACTCTCCCTCAATGTCAGCAAGACAAAGGAGATTGTGATTAACTTCAGAGAGCAAAGCTGCACACACATCCATTGATGGCGCCGAAGTAAAGATGGTTAAGAGCTTCAAATTCTTGGGTATAAATATCATTGGCAATTTGTCCTGGAGCAGCCACATCAATGCTATGGCCTAGAAAGCACACCAACACCTGCTTCCTTAGAAGACTTAGGAAGTTAGAAGACTTAGGAAGACCCCGGCCTGGTGCCAGGGTCTCGGACGTGTCTCAACGCGTCCAAGATATCCTGAAATCAGAGGGAGAGGAGCCTGAGGTTGTGGTACATATAGGTACCAATGACATAGGTAAAAAAAGGGAAGAGGTCCTGAAGGGAGGATTTAGGGAGTTGGGAGGAGAGTTAAGGACCAAAAAAGTAACAATCTCAGGATTACTGCCTGTGCCACGCGACAGTGAGAGTAGGAATGGAGCGAGGTGGAGGATAAATGCGTGGCTGAAGGACTGGTGCAGAGGGCAGAGATTCAAGTTTCTGGATCATTGGGACTTCTTTTGGGGAAGGTGGGACCTGTACAGAAAGGATGGGTTGCACTTGAACCCGAGGGGGACCAATATCCTGGCGGGGAAATTTGCAAAGGCTACTGGGGAGACTTTAAACTAGATGGTTTGGAGTTTGTAAAATGTGTGCAGGATAGATTTTTGCAGCAATACATAGAGGTACCTACTAGAGGAGGGGCAGTGCTGGACCTCCTGTTAGGAAATGAGACAGGTCAGGTGGCGGAGGTATGCGTTGGGGAGCACTTCGGGTCCAGTGATCACTTCAGAGCCAAAAGAGATGGGGGAGATATTGAACAATTTATTTTCTTCGGTATTCACCAAGGATATTAAATTATGTTAGGTAAGGGAAACTAGTAGAGTAGCTATGGATACTATGAGATTCAAAGAAAAAGAAGTACTGACACTTTTGAAAAATATAAAAGTGGATAAGTCTCCAGATCCTGAGAGGATATTACCTAGGACATTGAGGGAATTTAGTGTAGAAATAGCAGGGGCTATGACAGAAATATTTCAAATGTCATTAGAAACAGGAATAGTGCCCGAGGATTGGCGTACTGCGCATGTTGTTCCATTGTTTAAAAAGGGTTCTAAGATTAACCTAGCAATTATAGACCTGTTAGTTTGACTTCAATGGTGGGCAAATTAATGGAAAAGATACTTAGAGATAATATATATAAGCATCTGGATAAACAGGGTCTGATTAGGAACAGTCAACATGGATTTGTGCCTGGAAGGTCATGTTTGACTAGTCTTCTTGAATTTTTTGAAGAGGTTACTAGGTAAATTGATGAGGGTAAAGCAGTGGATGTTGTCTGTATGGACTTTAGTAAGGCCTTTGACAAGGTTCCTCATGGAAGGTTGGGTAAGAAGGTTCAATTGTTGGGTATTAATGCAGGAGTAGCAAGATGGATTCAACATTGGCTGAATGGGAGATGCCAGAGAGTAATGGTGGATGGCTGTTTGTCAGGTTGGAGGCAGGTGACTAGTGGGGTGCCTCAGGGATCTGTGTTGGGTCCACTGTTGTTATGTACATCAATGATCTGGGTGAAGATGTGGTAAAATGGATTAGTAAGTATGCAGATGATACCAAGATAGGTGGTGTTGTGGATAATGAAGTAGATTTCCAAAGTCTACAGAGAGATTTAGCCCATTTGGAAGAATGGGCTGAAAGATGGCAGATGGAGTTTAATGCTGATAAGTGTGAGGTGCTACATCTTGGCAGGACAAATCAAAATAGGACGTACATGGTAAATGGTAGCGAATTGAGGAATGCATTTGAACAGAGGGATCTAGGAATAACTGCATAGTTCCCTGAAGGTGGAATCTCATATAGATAGGGTGGTAAAATAGCTTTTGGTATGCTAGCCTTTATAAATCAGAGCATTGAGTATAGAAGTTGGGATGTAATGTTAAAATTGTACAAGGCATTGGTGAGACCAATTCTGGAGTATGGTGTACAATTTTGGTCGCCCAGTTATAGGAAGGATGTCAACAAAATAGAGAGAGTACAGAGGAGATTTACTAGAATGTTGCCTGGGTTTCAGCAACTAAGTTACAGAGAAAGATTGAATAAGTTAGGTCTTTATTCTCTGGAGCTCAGAAGGTTAAGGGGGGACTTGATAGAGGTCTTTAAAATGATGAGAGGGATAGACAGAGTTGACGTGGACAAGCTTTTCCCATTGAGAGTAGGGAAGATTCAAACAAGAGGACATGACTTCAGAATTAAGGGACAGAAGTTTAGGGGTAACATGAGGGGGAACTTCTTTACTCAGAGAGTGGTAGCTGTGTGGAATGAGCTTCCAGTGGAAGTGGTGGAGGCAGGTTCGATTTTATCATTTAAAAATAAATTGGATAGGTATATGGATGAGAAAGGAATGGAAGGTTATGGTCTGAGTGCAGGCAGAAGGGACATGGGGAAAATAATTGTTCGGCACGGACTTGTAGGGCCGAGATGGCCTGTTTCCGTGCTGTAATTGTTATATGGTTATAAGTTTGGCATGTCTCCCACAACCCTCAGTAACTTCTACAGATGCGCCATAGAAAGCATTTTAATGGGATGCATTGGAACAGCTCCATCCCAGACTTCAAGAATGCAGAATTTCTTACGGTCTTGGATAGAGCTGTCCCGTCAGGACGTAGCCAGACCATCGCAGAAACCAACCTCCTTTCCATTGACTCCATCTACACTGCATACTGCCACGGCAAAACCACCGCATAATCAAGGATGAGTCTCACCCCGGTTCTCCCCTCAGGCAAGAGATACAGAAGTTTGAAAACGCATACCTCTAGATCCAGGGACAGTTTCTTCACAGCTGTTATCAGGCAACTGAACCATCCTCTCACCAGCTAGAGTGGGGTCCTAACCTCTCATAAACCTCATTGGAGACTTTTGAACTGACTTTATTTTGCACTAAATGTTGCACCCTTTATCTGTACACTGTGGACAGCTTAATTGTAATCATGTATAGTATTGTCTTTGACTGGATAGCATGCCATCATCCCTTCCAAGCTGGTTACCAAGCTCACAGAACTGGGCCTCTGCGCACCCCTCTGCAATTGGATCTTCGATTTCCTCATCCACAGACGACAGTCTGTTCGAATTAGAGGAACCACTTCAACCTCAGTAACAATTAGTACGTGAGCGCCTCAAGGCTGCGTGCTCAGCCCCTGGCTGTACTCACTCTATACCCATGAATGCGTAGCCGGTCATAGTGTGAACTCCATCATCAAGTTCGCCGATGACAGCACTGTGGTTGGACGAATCACAGATGGGGACGAGTCAGAGTATAGAAGTGAGATCGACCGACTGACCAAATGGTGCCAACACAACAACCTGGCTCTCAACATCAGTAAGACCAAGGAACTGAGTATGGACTTTAGGGGAAGGATGAGGACCCACAATCCTGTTTATATGGTGGAGAGGGTCAATAACTTCAAATTCCTGGGCGTGCATATATCAGAAAATCTTTCCTGGACCCAGCACAACGATGCAATTGTAAAGAATCAGCGACTACCTGAGAAGATTACGGAGATTCGGCATGTCGAAGAGGTTTCTCATAAACTTCTACAGGTGCACGATAGAGAGCATTCTGACTGGTTGCATCGTGGCCTGGTTCGGCAACTTGAACGTCCAGGAGTGAAAAAGACTACAAAAAGATGTGACCGCTGCCCAGTCCATCACCGGCTTTGACCTCACCACTGTCGAAGGGATCTATCGTAGTCGCTGCCTCAAAAAGGCAGCCAAAATCATCAAGGACCCACACCATCCTGGCCACACACTTATCTCACCACTGCCATCAGGAAGAAGGTACAGAAGTCTGAAGACTGTAACGTCCAGGTTCAGGAACAGCTTCTTTCCCACAGCCATCAGGCTGTTAAACACAACGAATAAGCTATGAGCTCTGAACTGCAAAAGATTATATTATTATTTGTTATTTGCACTTTATTTGTTATTTATTGAACTTTTTCTTATTTTCCCGTTATATACAATGTTTACATATTCACATATTCTGTTGTGCTGCAGCAAATAAGAATTTCATTGTCCCGTCCGGGACATATGACAATAAAACACTCTTGACTTGACTTGGCTACCTTGGTACACGTGACAATAATAAACTAAATGTGCCGATCGACTCTGTGATTAAGAAACAAATTGCTGCAGGCAATTGTCAATGGGCTAGGCAGCATCGGTGGAGGAAAATGTACAGACATTTCAGGTCAGGACCTTTCTTTTGGATTGAAAGAGTAGAGGGGAGATGGCTTGGGAACAAAAGATGCGGGGAAGGGATGGGACAAGACCTGCAGGTGAGGAGGCATTGATTGACAGATTGAGTCAGGTGGGGGGAGTTAAAGGTGGAGATAGAAAGAAATGATAGGAGGTTATTCGTGGAGATAACAAAGGGCAGCAGATGATGGAATCTAATAAGAAAGGAAAGGTGGAACAGGACTCTATTGCTGTTTTCCGAAACTGCAGCATAATTTAGAGTCGCATTTAACCTGCACTCTAACTGTATCAAGTTGCACATTATGTTTCATTAATTCTACCTATAACTAATTGCAACCTCTGTAATGCAATTACTATCATCCCAGGGCTAACGGAAATCGAGCTAACATCTGTTGGCTTTGACATTCACTGTCGTGAAGGGCTTGAAGAGACTGATGATGGTGCGCGTTAACCTCAGCCTCCCAGACAGCACAGACACTGCAGGCCTCTTCCTGTCAGTAACGGCACATCACACTGACACAATCAGATGGTCACGAAACAGTCTGAAAATAGAAGTTTGACTGAGTCCTACTACTAAAGCATTAGCAGATTAACCCACATGTGAGATAAGCACCGAAAATAATGAAGGGAAGTTTGGAAAAACACCTTCATACAAAGAATCGCCTGTGGCAAACATTGTTGAAACAGATGATTACTTGCAAATGTAAAATATTTAAGAGAATTGTTGTAGGACAGAGGAAGCCCAGCAATCCAATAACCCCGGCTCTCCCACAGTCCACAAATTATTCTGTGATATAATAGTATAAAGTTCGGACCGATTCACCTTGCTGCACAAGGCCAGGTTTGCTGACGGCACTGTGGGCAGTAACGCACTGCATTATTGCAGGTGGAACTCCAAGCAGAATCCACCTGAGGACAATTGGGAAACTTGGACTGCACAGAGAGCTAAGTAGTTATTTTTTAGCGATACAGCATGGAAACAGGCTCTTTGGACAACGTCCACGCTGATCAGTGATATTGGACTGTTCCTCTTGCCCGCTGTCCCTTCTAAAGTCATCGTCCCCTCCCCTGGCTCCCTTCCTGGATCAACCCCAAGGCTAGTTCTATTCTACACTCGTTCTATTCAACACACTAGAGATCATTTACAGAAGCTATTTAACCTACAAACCTGCATGTCTTTGGAATGTGGGAGGAAACCCCTGTACCTGGAGAAAACCCATGCAGGGAGAACATACAAACTCTGTACAGGCAGCACCTGCAGTCAGGATCGAGCCCGCGTTTCTGGCACCTGTAAGGCAGCAACTCTACCACTGCATCACCGTACCACCCCAATGTTAATGTTGAGACCTCCCTGGTTGATGTTCTGAATCTGCAGCCAGGGGAAGACTGTACAGTCAATGGAGCCTGAGTCAGAGGCATCACCTGGGACACTGAGAGGATTCACTTACTTTGACGGCCAGTGATTCAGAGGTAGAGTCCATGATGTGCTTGCACAGTACAAGAGAGCCATTTCATAGAAGTGATAGGACAACAGCTATGCCATGCATGACAAGAATCCACAGGCAAGGGCAGAGGCAAAAGGCTCACCATGAGGCACTGTTACGGGGTGATTAAAGATTAACAGAGAAAAACTGATGGAGAGGTTAAGACTGTGAGAAGAAATCTTTGTCATCAAGACATGCATCTACAGAATTACTGAATGAGCTGAATCAAACATGGAATGAGTTGAGTGCTTGAAGAAGGAACTGCATGGTGATGTGGGGTTCAAAAGCTCTGAACGTCCTGAACAGCACATCACAAAACCTGGTCTCAGCAGAGGATAGTGCTGCCAAAGTGGGGCAAAGGCTGGGAACAGGCATGGCAGAAATGGAAGGCTTGGGGTTGATCCAGGAAGGGAGCCAGCGGAGGGGACTTGATGACTTCAGAAGGGACAGCGGGCAAGAGGTACAGTCCAGTGTCTATAGGAGTTGGCGCATAAGCAGTATGTAAGAAAGGGAACACTGAGTGGGAGCCTGAAAGGGCAACCAAATCAGATTACTGTACTGTCTTTGTTTTGATGGCATCTGGTACTATATAAAATAGCAAGTCAAACTCAAAACACTGAAGTTGTTAAAAAAAAAAGGCTTATTATCCCTATGATAAATTTTGTACAGACAGCATGTCATTTACAGCTGACTGCAGGAAGATGGTGCTCAAGATATAGTGTTTTCATTATTGTGAAGACAAATCTGTTGAAATAAAATAGTTTGCAGCATTTAAACAGGAAATGAGAACGGATGTGTGTGAGGTCTATCGCCTCATGCACCAGATCAAAACAGATATTTCACTTCCCGTTGTATACGTGGTCAACTCTGAGTGGAATTCAACTCTTACAATTCACTCACAGAGTGAGGCATGATAATGTAGATGTTTTAAGAGAAGTTCTTTTATTTAATTACAATCTGATACATTTACGTGAAAAACTAGAAGCATTGCGCTGGCGTACTTCATCAGATGCAGTGTGTTGACAATACAGAGCCAAAAGGAATTCACTAACCACCGAGAAACAGATGAAGAGGAGTTGGCCAAACAATTTCTGCAGATCAAAAGCAAAGAATTAGCAAAACTCATATTGGCAATTACATTTACTGCAGGGGAATGAGACACATTCTGGACAGAATGATTGGTACATGAATTGTTTGTAAGCGATATCAACAATTTGGAAGAGAATGCACAAGGCATGACTAGTAAGTTTGCAGATGACACTAAAATACGTGGTATCGTAGATGGTTATTAATAATTACTAAAGGATTTGCATCAGCTGGGTAAGTGGGAATGGCTAACGGAGTTTAATTCAGATAAACGAATGAATGATATTTAATGAGAGATGTTGTACTTTGTAAAGTGAAACCAGGTCAAGGCCTTCACAGTGAATGGTAGGGCCCTGAGGAGTGTTGTAAAGCAGAGGAATCTAGGAATATGTACATAGTTCCCTGAGGCGTTACAGGTGGATCGGGTGGTGAGGAAGGCTTTTGGCACATTGGCCTTCATCTGGCACGGACTTGAGTCTAGAATTTGTTACAGTTGTACAAGACATTGGTGAGCCCACATGCAGAGTATTGTGCCTGAAGGAACTGCAGACGCTGGAAAATCGAAGGTAGACAAAAATGCTGGAGAAACTGGGTTTTGACCCGAAACATTGCCTATTTCCTTCGCTCCATAGATGCTGCCTCACCCGCTGAGTTTCTCCAGCATTTTTGTCTACCTGCAGAGTATCCTATTCACTTTTGATCATCCCACTATAGGAAAGATGCCATTAAGCTGGGAAAAGTGCAGCGAAGATTTATGAGGATGTTGCCAGGACCAGGGCCTGAGCTATCGGGAGAGATTAGGCAGGCAAGGACTTTATTCCTTGGAGTGCAGGAGGCTGAAATAAAACCATGACGGGGATAGATTGGAAGGTTTGCGGCAACAAATGCTTGTTTTTTTTAAGCACTTAGCTGCCCTCCACTGGGGCTCTCCAGCGGTATCTGCACATTAAGGCAAAACATTCATCTCCAGATTCACAGCCATGACTAATGAAAAATCTACCTGAGCCTAAGATAACATGTGTCGATTTCTCATAGAGCTCGAGGAATCTCTGTGGGCTCATGAGGTCGTAACTGCCACATAGATGCTTGATGGTGTTCTCCTTGATGATCAAGTGTCGGACTTCATCAGACACGGAGAGGTTTGGCTTGGTGATGGTCTTCTATACAAGGGAGTGGAAAACAGTCACTGTTAACTGGCTGGCTTTTTATATAAACTTAATGGAACATAGTAAGGAAATTGATTTTGCAAATTAAAAGGATCGACAACATAATAGGAATGGAGATGCTGAGGGATATTGTCACTCAGAGGGACGGGGATTTTTCATGCACAGAGGGCTGCGAAGTTCTAAATTTGGGCAAATTTGGCTTCCCAAAATACAACATGTTGTATTCATCTGCATTAACATCCATTATCCGTTCCTAAAGCCCACTTGCCCAGCTGATCAAGATTGCTAACCCTCATTGCTATCTACCGTGCCACCTGCTTAGTGTCATCTGCCAACTTAGAAACTTGTGGAGCTTCAGAAGTTGAGAGATAGAAAATTAATAGGTGCATTGGTGCATGTCCAGAGTGGTTATGGAAAGGTAGGGATATATTAGTAACAGATCTTAAATTGGAGGGGGGGGGAGGGACAATTTTATTAAAATGAGATAGGACATGACAACTAGATTAAAGCATCCTCTTGCAGGTAGGTCTATGTCTGCACAGTGGGAAGCATTTGAAGGAGAAATACTAAACCTTAGGACCAACGTGTACCGGTAAAGGCAAAAGTGAAAGGTAATATGTTCAGGGAGCATTGGATTTTGAGGGATACCAAAGATAGGATAAAGATAAGACAGGAATCACGAGACAGGTAAGTAGCTTCAGTCAATGAGGTGCAACAGGAAAATCCCTCGATCAATCAATAAAGCAGGTTACAGATGCCAGGTTCATGGAAGATTCCAAACAATCTTGACCCAGTGGAAGAATTTTCTCACACATATTCCCCAGCTGCTGTTGTCTCTTTGGACTATGTTCCACCCAACCAATGCCCTGCGACTCACAGCCAAGCTGCGTTCTGTGGGAGAATCTCAGACCACTGGAATTCTGGCCCTTGTTTAAATGTCTGTGATCTTTGAGAGCCGATATCTAACACTGACCATTCCTTATTGGAGTGTTCAGCAACCAGAGATTCCTTCATTTTAGTTCAGAGATACAGCACGGAAACAGGCCCTTCGGCCCACCAAGTCCGCATCGACCAGCGATCCCCACACATTAACGCTATCCTACACACACCAGGGACAATTCACACTTATACCAAGCCGATTAACCTACTAACCTGTACGTCTTTGGAGTGTGGGAGGAAACCGAAGATCTCAGAGAAAACCCATGCTGTCACGGGGAGAACGTACAAACTCCATACAGACAGCACACATAGTCAGGATCGAACCTGGGTCTCTGGTGCTGTAAGCACCGTAAGGCAGCAACTCTCCCACTGTGCCACCGTGCTGCCATAATCATCTTCATCTTAGATTAATAATTCAGTGCAGGCTGATTAATAACTTTCAATGAAACAACCTTACTTGGTTGAAAGAAAATTTGGGGCAGCAACGTGGCACAGCAGGCCCTGTCACTGCCTGACAGCTGCAGAGACCCTGGTTCAATCCCAACATCGGGCACCATCAGCATGGAGATTGTACATTATCCATGCGACTGTGGGTTTTCTGAGCGCCACAGATTTCTTCTACATCTGGACAAAGGCCAGTAAAATACTTGGCTGCTGTACATCACCCCTTATAATAGGTTAATGGCAAAAAAAACAGAGCTTTGTAAGAGGATGTTGCAGGGTACTGTGAACCAAGGTAAGGGGAGAGGGGACCATGGGTTTGTTTCCCCATGTGCTAGCATGGATCCAATGGTCAAATGACCTCTTAACCTCCTGACCTCTTCCATCCTGTCTGCATAAATAAACAAAGTAAATGATCACAGTGCTGGAACATTCCTATGGCTGGGCAAAGTGCTCTCATCTTTCAGATAGGAGGTTGGGGATTGGCCGATCTATTCTCCATGAAAATCATTGTCTCATGCGGTCATGATGTACAAAATCACAATAGACTCAGATGCAGTAAATAGTGAGGCGGTTTTGAAGATCTGAGGGGCAAGGACAGTGGGACAAGGATTAAAATTAGGCAATAAAATACATTAACACAGAATCCTGGATCTCACGGTGGTGAAGAAAAATCTGCAGAGGTCTGATACAATGGGATAGATTGCTCTACATTGGTCAATAGACTGAATAGCCTCCTGTCCCAAACCAATTATACTCCCTTTTCTCTAGACTACCAACTCATCCCTTCATCCCGAGTCTATGCTCCCTATGCATCCATTAAGGGCAAGCGATGGGAATGTAGTAATGTCATTCCAAGGTGGTGGAAAAGATAGGATGTCTCTTGACACGGCAGTGCTCCGAAAACAAGGTTCACCTCACTGCAGTGTTTCAGCAGTACGGAGAGTGAAGTGTCCATATTCCTGATCACCGGCAGGCTGGAGTGAGGACTGTATGACCCAGCAGTAATTTCACAAAGAAAGTGATCGCCGGGACATCGAGCATGTTCCTGGCACTCATCCAGTATCCGATTATAAATTGGAACTGACCTTTGGATTTTGCAGGATGAAATTCCCAAGCTTCAGCAGAAGAATGAGGCACTCAGGGACCAGTTTCTCCACTGACTCTATCTCGGAAGTGTCCATGATTAATGTGACAGGCATATTTATCGGTCGCTGCAGCCACTGGCGATACAGCCGATCTGGGATGTTATGCGACATAACAAGGATTCTCATGTCTGACTGAACCACCCTAGAGGTAGGAGGAGGCAACTTTAAGAAGTAGAGCAATGAGTTATATTAGCTTAAGGTTGTAAAACCAGAGGTAAACCTATCCACAGTCAACCCCCGAATCTGATCATCCATCGAGTCAGCACTACTGTAAAGGAGCTCAGGGCAGAAGCAGGCTTAACGGCGAGGCCTGCATGAAACTGGGAGTAGATTTTTGTGTAGACAATAGACAATAGACAATAAGTGCAGGAGTAGGCCATTCGGCCCTTCGAGCCAGCACCGCCATTCAATGTGATCATGGCTCATCATCCACAATCAGTACCCCGTTCCTTCCTTCTCCCCATATCCCCTGACTCCGCTATCTTTAAGAGCCCTATCTAGCTCTCACTTGTAAGTATCCAGAGAACTGGCCTCCACTGCCCTCTAAGGCAAATAATTCCACAGACTCACAACTCTCTGTGAGAAAAAGTGTTTCCTCGTCTCCGTTCTAAATGGTTACCCCTTATTCTTAAACTGTGGCCCCTGGTTCTGGACTCCTCCAACATCGGGAACATGTTTCCTGCCTCTTCCTATCCAAACCCTTAATAATCTGATATGTTTCAATAAGATATCCTCTCATCCTTCTAAACTCCTGAGTATACAAGCCGAGCCGCTCCATTCTCTCAGCATATGACAGTCCTGCCATCCCGGGAATTAACCTTGTAAACCTATGCTGCACTCTCTCAATAGCAAGAATGTCCTTCTTCAAATTAGGGGACCAAAACTGCACACAATACTCCAGGTGTGGTCTAACTGGGGCCCTATACAACTGCAGAAGGACCTCTTTGCTCCTATACTCAACTCCTCTTGTTATAAAGGCCAACATGCCATTCGCTTTCTTCACTGCCTGCTGTACCTGCATGCTTATTTTCATTGACTGATGAACAAGGACCCCCAGATCCCATTGTACTTTCCCTTTTCCCAACTTGACATCATTGAGATAGTAATTTGCCTTCCAGCTTTTGCTACCAAAGTGGATAACCTCACATTTATCCACATTAAACTGCATCTGCCATGCACCTGCCCATTCACCCAACCTGTCCAAGTTACCCTGCATTCTCATAGCATCCTCCTCACAGTTCACACTGCCACCCGGCTTTATGTCATCTGCAAATTTGCTAATGTTACTTTGAATCCCTTCATCTAAATCATTGATGAATATTGTAAATAGCTGTGGTCCCAGCACCGAGCCTTGCAGTACCCCACTAGTCACTGCCTGCCATTCTGAAAGAGACCCATTAATCCCTACTCTTTGTTTCCTGTCTGCCATCCAATTTTCTAACCATGTCAGCACTCTACCCCCAATACCATGTGCCCTGATTTTGCCCACAAATCTCCTATGTGGGACCTTATCAAATGCTTTATGAAAGTCCAGGTACACTACATCCACTGGCTCTCCCTTGTCCATTTTCCTAGTTACATCCTCAAAAAATTCCAGAAGATTAGTCAAGCATGATTTCCCCTTTGTAAATCCATGCTGACTCGGACCGATCCTGTTACTGCTATCCAAATGTGCCGCTATTTCATCTTTTATAATTGACTCCAGCATCTTCCCCACCACCGATGTCAGGCTATAATTCCCAGTTTTCTCTCTCCCGCCTTTTTTAAAAAGCGGAATAATATTAGCTACCCTCCAATCCACAGGAACTGATCCTGAGTCTATAGAACATTGGAAAATTATCACCAATGCGTCCACGATTTCTAGAGCCACTTCCTTAAGTACCCTGGGATGCAGACCATCAGGCCCTGGGGATTTATCAGCCTTCAGTCCCATCAGTCTACCCAACACCATTTCCTGCCTAATGTGGATTTCCTTCAGTTCCTCCGTCACCCCAGATCCTCTGGCCAATAGTACACCAGGAAGATTGTTTGTCTCCTCCTTAGTGAAGACAGATCCAAAGTACCTGTTTAATTCCTGCCATTTCCTTGTTCCCCATAATAAATTCACCAGAGACAGAGAGTGGGCATGTATATAACAGCGCATGAGCCTGCATGTAACAGACTGTGGGTCTATGTGTAATAGTGTGTGGGTCTGTGTATAACTGAGCAAGGGCATGCCTGCCACAGAGAGTGCGTCTGCTCGTAATAGAGTGGGCCTGCGTGTAACAGAGTGTGGGCCTCCATAGAATGAGAGACGTGCTGATTCCTAGGTCCAGGAGCTTGGACAATGTGGAAGGCACAGCTATCGTCAATATAAAGGGGGTTATAGAGTTGGGGGAGGGGAGAGTGTTGTTGGCGGAAGAGAGCGGAGGCCCCCTTGGGGACCTGCAGCCGGGCAGGTGAGGGCAGAGTGTTGGTGGGAACAAGTGGGCCAACTTTGAGTTAGTGTATCTTGATCAGAAACATCCAGACATCACACCCAGCAGTTTCAATGCCTGATCATAAATGTTTCAGCCAAATAAAGTAGTTCAGCAATTCAATCAGCAAAGACAGCAAGGAACACTCACCCATCTTCAGGCTGTGGGGAGGCAAGATCCCGGATAACAGAATAAAGCATGTCAATGGAAGACTGGAATTAACAAGAGAAAAAAGGTCATCAGAACCATGTTCAGGGTGGTGGATGGGCTGCCAATCGGGCAGGTTACTTTGTCCTGCTCATGCTTCTTGGGAGTTTTTGGAGCTGAACTCATCCAGGCAAATGGATTTTTCCATCACACTTTGGACACATGGTTGGTAAATACTGGGAAGATTTGGTGTCTGTGGGTGGAGGAGTTGCAAGAGGTCCTTTGTCAAAAACTGGAAGGTTATTGGGGTTCCTGGGTAGAAGTGAGAGAACAGCGTTAGGGACAGGTATTGCATCTTATGAGGTTACATGGGAAGTGCTTATGGAGGAGGCAGATTGGGTGGGAAGGGATGAGCAAACGAAGGAGTTCCAGGGAGAGCAAGACGTTCCTCAGAGCAACGTGTTGGCCATACCATCTTCAGCACCTTCTATCATAAGGGCAAAAGTGGGGATATTAATTGATTACATAATCTTCAATTCCATTTGCAACTCGTAAATGAAGGAAGCAGCCTGTATCATGCAACAAGGCTTGAGCAATGTTCTGGGATGAGGTGGGAAGTGGCAAGTAGGATTTTCTCACAAAAGTGTTCACCAATGTCCATCTCCAACAAAAAGTCTGATCACTTACACATTGCCAGATTGAGACCACATACAAATTAGAAGAACAGCTCATTCTTCTATGTAGCCTCCAATCCAATGGCATAAACATTGAATTCTTATATTTTGAGCAATATCCTCCCCTGACCACTCTTCTCTTTCCCATCTCACACACACATTTCTCCCACTACCCTGCCACCCTGTTCCTTTATACCTCCACCTTGCACTCAGCTTCTACTCCTCCCATTCAAATCCTATCTTTCCTTTTTATTCCCCCTCAACCCTGCTCCCACTGTTCTCTTTCCCCCCTCCACAAGGTTTGACAGTTCACTCCTCCTCTTGTTTCCTTATCTCACGCCCTTTTATCTCCTTTTCACCTCTAGCCTTTGTCACTTACTCCATCCATTGGCCAACCGATGATCTGCATCCACATATCACTTGCCAGGCTTTGCTCCATCCCTTCCTCATTTTTCCAGCTTTCATTTCCCTCACCATCAGTCTGGAGGGTCTGACCTCGAACACCATGTGTCAATTTCCCTCCACAGATGCTGCCTGACCTGTTGAGCTCCTTCAGCCCCCTCCCCCCCCCTCCCCCCCCCCCCGTGTACACCAGTGCTGCACCCTCCCCCACGACCCATTACCCCTGATATGTCCGTGCTATGTGTGGTACAGAATGTACACAGTGATTGCAGTGGAGGAGATGGGCACATTGTCTGCAAGGTCTGTTTCTGTGAGTGTAACTATGTGGGGCAGGTTCTTCATCTGTCTACAGGACAGTTTAGTTCAGTTTAGAGACACAGCGCGGAAACCGAGTCTGCGCCGACTGCGATCCCCGCACACTAACACAAGCCTACACACACACGGGACAATTTAGGCTTAAACCAAGTATACAAACCCAGGCCAATTAACCCTGTATGTCTTTGGAGTGTAGGAGGAAACCGAAGATCTCGGAGAAAACCCACGCGGTCACAGGGAGAACGTTCAAACTCCACACAGACAGCACCCGTAGTCAACACCTGTCCTTCTCCCATCTTAG
This sequence comes from Amblyraja radiata, assembly GCF_010909765.2. Classification (NCBI taxonomy): domain Eukaryota; kingdom Metazoa; phylum Chordata; class Chondrichthyes; order Rajiformes; family Rajidae; genus Amblyraja; species Amblyraja radiata. The sequence goes on from NC_045977.1 coordinate 24,717,915, forward strand.
ACATGGGCCCCCAGATGCTTGAGGCCAAATTTGCAGAGTGCACTGGGAGTGACTGTGCACTGCCTGCTGGACTCACCTCAAGCAGGTGGACATAGTGATTTGAATACATCAGCAGCAATCCCATGATAGGCATTTCCTGGTACTGAGTGTGCAATTTGTGGAACAATGTCTCATAATATTCTGCAGAATGAAAAAAGTAGTTTAGATTAGAAATCATAGATCATAACTGCACAGCACAAGATCAGGCCCTTCAGCCCACAATGTCTGTGCTGAATATAACACCAAAACCAACTTCTATCTGCCTGCACATAATCCATATCTATTCCCTGCATTCCCGTATGCTAATCCAAACGCCTCAAATGCCACCATCATATCTGCCTCAGCAACAACCTCTGGCAGCACATGTTCCAGTCACTCAACACCTCTGTGTTTAAAAAAAACTTGGCCCACACATATCCTTTAAACTTTGCCTCTCACCTGCCTTAAAGTTCAGTCTGAAGAAAGGTCTTGACCCGAAACGTCATCTATTCCTTCTCTCCAGAGATGCTGCCTGTCCCGCTGAGTTACTCCAGCGTTTTGTGTCTATCTTCAATTTAAACCAGCATCTGCAGTTCCTTTCTATACCTTAAATTATGCACTCTAGTATGTGATTTAGTCACCCTGGGGAAATGGTTCTGTTTATCTTATCCATGCCTCAAGTTTATATACTTATATCAGACCTGATAGGAGTATATAAAACCTTCGGCAATCTAGAGAAAACAATCCAAGTAAGTCCAACAGCTCCCTGTAGCTAAAACCCACTAATCCTTCTGGTAAATCTCCTCTGCACATTTCCAAAGACTCCACATCTTTCCTGTAATGAGGCGACCAGAATGGCAAGCAAAACTCCAAATGCTGTCTAATTAACATATTTTCTTCAAAAGGTGAAGAAATTCTATCCCAAAGAATAGTCTCCAATAGCTTCACTGCCGCTGACATGAACCAAACCAGCCTATAATCCCTGGATTCTCTCTACCTCATTTAAAGAAAGGAACAACATTAGTTATTCTCCTGTCCTCCAGAATCTGATCACTCTTAGATCCACTCAAATCCTCCCATCTGTTACATTAACATTATGCCCTCTGGTCTTCGAACTTTCTCAACATCCTCTCTATCTGCACCGATCTATCTGCTCCCATCTGAACCTCCTCCACTCCAAGGAAGACAAGCACAGCCTCTCCTCATAACTGAAAGTATCCTTTACCTTGTCAGTATCATTTGTATTCTCCCCAGTGTAATCACATTCTTCCCATTAAAAGAGCTAATAGTCAAATCTAATATAGTTTACAAAATGGAGTCGTTCTTCTACAAAAGTATAACAAAAGAATGATATGGAACACAATATGGAGGACAGGTTGTCTTTTTAATAAAGACATTAAGATGGAAACCTGCGTAATAACATGTGCTTCTTTCAAGGCCATAAAGAAGCCAAGATTGAAAAAAATAGCTGACGCTCCAGAGATGAGTAATAACTTGTTATTGGATGAGCTTGATTTGGACCCAGCTTTTCCTATATTCTGTAAGGCTATAGAATCTTTCAGTCATGCCTTATTCAGACTTGGTAGGAGTGTTTTACTGATATGAAAAATGTATAATTGCGCTAACTTTCCTTTGTTCTGTGAGTGGAGCCGGAGATGCACTGAGCAACGTTTGTGCTCATTGTAGATGTTGGCACTCCCGTCTGACCAGTCGATTAAAGATTGCCTTGGTTTACCTTTAACCAGTTTGTTGCTTGCGGCTTTTTAAAAGATGAACTTTGACACCATAGTGTGGTGACTAGAACTGTACACAGTATGAGTACTTCAAGTGTTTGGGTGTTTTATATAGTTGTACCATGTCATCGCCCCCCCCACTCTCCTTCTACTATCCCCTGCCTTGCTAATGAGGACCATGATCCCTTAATGGTTTTAAGGGTGGCACAACTGCTGCCTCACAACACCAGAGACCCAGGTTCGATCCTGACTACGAGTGCTCTCTGTGTGGAGTTTGCAAGTTCCCCTTGTGACCGCATAGATTTTCTCTGGGTGTTTCGGCTTCTTCCCATATTCCAAAGACATGCAAGTTTGTAGGTTAATTGTCTTCTCTAAATTGTCCTTAATGTTTAGGATGCAAAACTGGGATAACATAGTGCATGAAAACTGATGTCTGAAGAAGGGTCTCGACCCGAAACGTCACCCATTCCTTCTCTCTCGAGATGATGCCTGTCCCGCTGAGTCACTCCAGCATTTTGTGTCTATCTCGGATAACATAGAACTAGTTGAAAGGGTGATCAATGGTCGGCGTTGTTTCGGTGGGCAGAAGGCTTGTTTTCACACCGTATCTCAAAACTAAACACCACCTTATCTGCCTGTGCCGCTCCCTTCAGGGATCCTTGGACTTGTACAATTGGGTTCCTCTATTTCTCAATATGCTCTACAACCCTGCCATTCACTGTGTGGACCCTACCCTTCTAATCCTCACAAAATGTAATTTATTGCATTTATTACAATTAAGTTCCAGCTCTGCCCAATTTACCAGCCAATCAAGTAGTGGAGGGCTCTCTCCGCAACAATTTGTATGTCATCTTCAAATTTACTAATCCTTCAAATTACTTTAATTTACAAATTGATATTGCATATATGATAGTCAATAGAGTCCCAGCTCTGATCCTTGTGGTACATACATCACTGGTGACAAATGTCTATTTGCTAAAGAAACCTTCCACCATCAACCTGTGCTTCTTTTTCTCAAGCCACTTTTGGATCCAATTTGGCAACTTGCCTTGGATCCCATAGGACCTAACCATTTGAACCGGTGTTCCCATATGGGACCCTGCCAAAGTCATGTAAACTACGTTGATTACATGAACCTCATTTACACACGTAGCTCCTTTTAAAAATAAATTTAGTCCAATAAGTCAGTCAGGACCTCCCCTTTTAACTATTCATTCTTTGATTAATCCTCACTGATTTTAGACTCATCAGAATATAAATAGCTGTTCTTGTTATAACAAGTGTAGGTAATTCTATGGTGACACACAGCAAAATGCATCAGTGACATCCTTTCACCTTTCACCATAACAAAAGGTTACTGGAATTCGGGAAATGCAGAGTTGCTGCAAACAGATCTGGTGCAATCTTATCAAATGATGGAACTGGCACAGCATATAATACCGCTAATGTGTATGTCGTTGTCTTTTTAAATACTTTCTGCACCTGTCCTGATATCTGTAAGAGTCTATGAATCCTCATTGTCAAGGTCTCTCAGTTCCTTCACATCACCTACATCTTCCCAGTCATTGTCTATTCCCTTGTCTCACTACACCTCCCCACATACAATGCTGCACACTTCTCCAGCTTAAACTTCAGTTGACACATTTCAGCCTAACTGACCAGCTGGCCAATATACTCCCCCAGTCAGAAGCTCTCCTTCTCGCTCTCAATTACATGGCCATTTTTGTGTCATCTGGAATCTTCTTTATCACACCTCTTACATTTCAGTGGTACACAAAAATGCTGGAGAAACTCAGCGGGTGCAGCAGCATCTATGGAGCGAAGGAGATAGGCAACGTTTCGGGCCGAAACCCTTCTTCAGGGTTTCGGCCAGAAACGTTGCCTATCTCCTTCGCTCCATAGATGCTGCTGCACCCGCTGAGTTTCTCCAGCATTTTTGTGTACCTTTGATTTTCCAGCACCTGCAGTTTCTTCTTAAACTCTTACATTTCAGTTTTTGATATTACTACTGTAAGTCCGTAACCATTACTTAAACTTGGCCCTTGGTAGAACATTCTGTGATAGCTCCCTCAATGTCACCCAAATAACTCATTAGTCATCTGTCTAGAAACCTCTGTTGCTACCTCTTCCAGGGATGGTTTCTCACCAGTGACAGAATAACAGGTACTTTAACATAACTTGCCAGACCTGCAATTTGTTTCCGAGTTGTTCTCTCTGGGTCAAATGCACTGATGTAGACTAATCTATGCAGAAGAAATTTCTGTTAAAATGGAAAACTACAAATTAAAATCACATCAAAGCACCTGGAGAGGATCAGCAGCAGATATAGCACACTAGAGAACGCCACAAACATAAATATGTTTTTATGTCAAAATTCTCAGCCTGAAATGGATGTGGCAGAATTTTATCGCAAGGATGTTCGTGATTTATCTGGAGTTCCTTTCTGCCTAATATTTTAGCTCCGACTTTAAGCCAAGTCGTCTTAAACTGCGCAGACACCAATTTCAGGCCAACATATTGAGGGATTAAAGCAGAAAATGTTGAAAAGGCTCAGCAGGTCAGGCAGTGTCAGTAAAGAGAGAAGTAAGAGTTAACCTTACTGGCTAATGACTCTTCATAGGAACTGACAAGTGAGAAAAGAACCATGCTTTAAGCTACAGCGAGGGTGATGGGAAGAGGGAGCAGGGAGGATGCCTGCAGCAAGGTGGGTACCAGGTGAATGAACCCAGGTGACACAAATGCTGTTGCATGAAGTGGCATCATTACCAGCACAAATGTAGCAGCCATGCCTTCACAATACAATACAACAATACAATACCTTTTATTTGTCATTTGAACCTCACACGAGGTTCAAACGAAATTTGGTTTCTGCAGCCATACAAAAAAAGAACCAAGACACACACCAACACAATTCAATTCACATAAACATCCATCACAGTGAGTCCTCCTCACTGTGATGGAAGGCAAAACTTGTCTCTCCCCTGCTCTCCATTCCTCTCCCGAAGTCGAGGTCAAAGCCCCCGGCGGGCGCTAGCAAGTCCGCGGCCACTCAAAGCCACGCCGGGCGATGTAGGGTCCTGCCCCGGGTCTTGGTGTTGGAGCCCCCGGCGGGCGCTAGCAAGCCCGCGGCAATTTACAGCCGCGCCGGGCGTTGTAAGGCCCCCCCTCCAGGTCACTCTCAACCCCGTAATTCGGGCGGGAGAAGTCGCCGTTGCCGGTGCCCCGCAAAGCAGTCTCCCACCGGGGACCCGCGATCTCCCAGTGTCACCATCCACCGGAGTCGGGTCGCAGCAGCTCGCCGCCGCAGCTCTCCACGCTCCGAAGCTGGCTAGCTACACGGAGGTAGGTCCGTAGTTCCACAGCTCCACAGCTCCATAGCTCCACAGCGGTAGGTCCGCAGCTCCACAGCTCCACAGCTCCACAGCTCCACAGGTCCGCAGCTCCACAGCTCCACAGGCTCCGTGACTTCAGCCCCCAGGTCGCTCCGGTTCGAGGCCGCTCCACGGCGCTAGGCCCCAACGGCAACGGAGACCCGACAGGGAAAAGGTCGGGTCTCCATGCAGGGAAGAGATTTAAAAGTTTCCCCCACCCACCCCCCACCCCCCACACATACACATTTAAAAACCCACTACAAACTAAACCCTCAACAGAGCACCCCATCTCAGGGAACTGTTTTTGTCTCTCCCACTGTCCAGTGGTCCAAACATTCTTCCCAGATGAAGCCCCTTTGTGGACACTTGACAGGAGACACCACAGGTGATTCTTTTGCAGACCTCCACTGTTCAGTAAATCAGGGTGATCCTAAGTTGCTCACTCTCATTCTCCATCCCATTATCATTCTCAGTTCCGTACTTTTACTCCAAACTGTTCTGACAGAGTCCAACAAGGAACATCTGCTGTCAGTACATTGCTTCCATGGAATTCCATATTGACCAACAGCTTTAGATAGCCAGTCTTTCCTGATCCAAGCAGAACTGGCTGGTTCTGATGTAAGGTCATGCACTGATACCAGGAGCTTTTCTTTCTCCGTTGATTCTCCCGGCATTCCAGGTAATTTCAGATTTCCAGAAATAGCAGTGATCGGCATCTCACAGTTCCAGAGCTGTTTAAAAATAAAATTAAACAAAAGCTGCAAATGCTGGAAATCTAAAATAAAAGCTAAATATGCTGGAAATGCTCAGCAAATCAAACAGCATCTGTGGAAAGAGAATACCCTTCATCGGCTCGCAAATAATCTGTACACATATTGATCTGCCAACAAAATTTGTGGGGTAATTTTGTTATAGGTCATAGTTATAGAATTATCGAGAGGTACAGCATGAAAACAGGCCCTTTGGATCACAAATGTTCACACCAACCATAAAGCACCACAATTCTTACAAATCCTATCCATATCCTCCCCACATTCCCATCAATACCCCCAGATTATTCTACTCACCTACACACTGGAGGCAATTTACAGTGGCCAGTTAACCCACCAGCCTGCATGTTGGAGGAAAAGGGAGCAGGGAGGAAACGCACAGAGTTGTAGAGAGAGCATGCAAACTCCAGACCAACAGCAACCAAGGTCAGGATTGAATCCAGATCTCTGCAGCTGGGTGATAGTAACTCCACCAGTTGTGCCACTGTGCTGTCCTTGTTAACTTATTAGCAACATTAAATGTATAAGTTGGAGGCCTCCCTCCTAAAATTATTCCTTAAATGGTATGTGTGGCCAGTCTGGGGTAGGAATTACAATCTGCACTCTGTCTTCTGCAAGCTCCTGCAATATGCAACCTGAGGGCCTCTGCTGAGAAGTCAAGAAGCGCATTACCGATCTCTGCCAGCAGGTGACCTGCCTATGAAGAGCAGCCAGAACTGCTGGCTTGCCCTTTGTGTAAGTAAATCCATGGAAGCATTTCCTTCTGTGATCCAGCCTTCTGCAGGATGCATTTGCTTGTGCACCAACATCAAAAGTCATCTCCCCCATAGAGGTTTAAGAAACAGACATTTGAAGCACTCCTATTTGCAATGTCAGGGTCGTGTAACCCAGAGGCGTCACACAGTGTTCTGTGACATAATTCAGTTGACCTTCTCCCTGTGGCCCGACTCATGTTCCCTGATATTATTCTACAGCTTTTCTCTGCTTTGTTCTGAAGCAAAGAACAAAACAAAAGCAAATGAGTGTTCTGAAAGGTGAAGGTGCCTTTCTGGCAGCTTCTCCACACCCATGACTGTGCATCATTCACATTGAACAGAAACATCAAGTCTTACTGTAAAATAAGTGATGGACTGGGCATCACTTCCCATTGGAGTTCCCCTAAACCCTTGTCTTGTCCCAGGTAGGAACCTTCTTTTCTGACTGCTGGGACCATAACAGAAGGAGCTGACAGGGTGCTGGCCATGTCTACCTTGTTGAGGAAGCACTGCAAGTCATGCAGGGTCAGATACAGCGAGTTCCTCTCCATAGTTGCCAACTTCTCAGTCTGCCCCAGGATGGTGGATAGATGGCTGACAGTAAACACCATTGAAGCCATTCTGCTGCCCAATGGATTTCCAATATTCAATCTCAGAGAGACGTATTTGTTACTAGTAACCTGCTAATCTTTAGACGGTGCAGAGAGAGAAAGAGACACTGCAGTAAGGGGCACTGAACCACACTTCAGAATTCTATAACTGCTACATTCAAAAGTGAACTGCAGCAATTCATCACAATGAAAAGTCCCAGTGTGCACTCTGCCCAACGTTTGAAGCAAAGATACTCTTTGGTTTGAAGTTTCTGTTGAGTTTTAGTCACTCAATTTATCAACATCATTTACTGCATTAATTCATTTTCATTCTTCTAGGAATAGTTTCTCCCGCTCTCTATAATAACACATTTTAAGATTCCACTATTAATTTAGCACATCATTTGTTACCTGTTTTGCTCTGTTCTGTTGCCTGGCTGAAATATATATATATAAGGTCTGCATGAACAAGTCAGGGAATTGGTGAACCTAACATGAGTAGTGGGTAAGTAACGGGAGGGGATTCTGAGAGACAAAATCTGTTTGCAGGGCCAATTAAGGACAGTCAGCATGGACTCATGCTTGGGAAATCATGTCAAGAATGTAATTGATTTTTTGATAAAATGACCAAAAGGATGGATTAATTAATTAATTAATTAATTAACACACACACACACACACACACACACACACACACACACACACACACACACACACACACACACACACACACACACACACACACACACACACATACACACACACACACATATATATATATATACTAGACCAAGTGCAGACCCGTTGGATCTGTTTCCCCAACGGCGTTTGTGTGGGGGGGGGGGGGGGGGTGAGAAGAGGGGAGGGAGGGGAGAGGAGGAGGAGGAAACGTGATAGATTTGGGAGGGAAAGGAGAGCGGGGTAGGGGGTGAGAGATGGGGAGAGAGATGTGGGGGAGGGGGGGATGGGGAGGGAGGGGAGGAGGGAGGGATGGGGAGAGGGGTGGGGGGAGAGAGGGGAAAGAGTGGGGAGGGAGAATGGAGGGGAAGGAGGTGAGAAGTGGAAGAGTGGGGAGGGAGGAGTAGAGGGGTAGCGGGAGTGATGGAAGAGGGACAGAGGGATAGGGGAAGGGGGTGGGGGGAGAGAGGGAAGGGGGTGGGGTAGAGAGGGAAGGGGGGTGGGGGGAGAGGGATGGGAGAGGGGTGAGGAGAGGGGGAGGAGAGAGTGGGAGAGAAGTGGAAGAGTGGGGAGGGAGGGAGGGGTAGAGGGGTAGCGGGAGTGGTAGAAGAGAGACGGGGGAGTGGTGGAAGAGGGACAGACGGGTAGGGGAAGGGGTGAGGGAGAGAGGGGAAGGGAGCGGAAGAGAGAGGGGTGGGGGAGGGAGAGGCGTCGGGTAAGGGGATAGAAGTGGAAGAGTGGGGAGGGAGGGGTAGGGGGAGTGGTGAAAGAGGGACAGAGGGGTAGGGGTAAGGGGGTGGTGGTAGAGAGGGAAGGGGGGTGGGGGAGAGAGGGATGGGTGGGAGAGGGAGAGGGGTGAAGAGAGGGAAACATAGAAGCATGGAAATTAAGTGCAAGAGTAGGCCATTCGGCCCTTCGAGCCTGCACCACCATTCAATATGATCATGGCTGATCATCCAACTCAGTATCCTGTACCTGCCTTCTCTCCGTACCCCCTGATCCCTTTAGCCACAAGGGCCACACCTAACTCCCTCTTAAATATAGCCAATGAACTGACCTCAACTACCTTCTGTGGCAGAGAGTTCCAGAGACTCACCACTATCTGTGTGAAAAATGTTTTCCTCATCTCAGTACTAAAGGATTTCCCCTTTATCCTTAAACTGTGACCCGCTTGTCCTGGACTTCTCCAACACCGGGAACAATCTTCCTGCATCAGACAAATGCAATTCAGGACTTTTCACTTCACAAGCAAAGTCAGAATGACGGTTAGTGAAGAATTCGAATATTCGCTGAGCGTTCAGATGCTGCGCGCGCCTCCTGCACCAAAGGGGGTGGGGGAGCGTGTGTCATCACACACAAAGATCTTGTAGCGGAGAGCTCCGCTATAAGATCTTTGGTCACTTACTAAGCACGCGCCTCCACAAACAGATGAGCGTCTTCTTGAATGGAGAGCGCGTGGCCGCCTCCACAAACAGTCACACACACTGAGGTCCCGCCCCACAAAAAATATTTTGTGAGGAAGGGGAGGAGGAGGGTGGAGAGGGAGAGGGGGAGGGGGGGGGGGGAGAAGAGGATGGGGGAGAGAGGTGAAGGGGGGGGAGGGGTTGGAGCGGGCGTGCATGAGTCGAGAGAAGAGAAAAGGGCAGAGAGAGAGAGGCTGGTACAACAACAAAAAAGCTGGATAAACTCAGCGGGTGCAGCAGCATCTATGGACCGAAGGAAAAGGGCAACGTTTTTGGCCGAAACCCTTCTTCCGGGTTTCGGCCAAAAACGTTGACCATTCAATTCGCTCCATAGATGCTGCCGCACCCGCTGAGTTTATCCAGTTTTTTTTATGTCTACCTTCGATTTTCCAGCATCTGTAGTTCCTTCTTAAAGACAGAGACTGTGCACGGTAAGGGAATGAGGAGGGAGAGGGGGAAGAGTTTGGAGGGAGGGGGAGAGTGGAATTGGAGGGGGAGAGGGGTGGGGGGAGAGAGAAGTGGAAGAGAGGGGAGGGAGGGAGGGAGGGGGAGAGGGGTAGCAGGAGTGGTGGAAGAGGGACAGGGGGAGTGGTGGAAGAGGGACAGAGGGGAAGGGGGCGGGGGAGAGAAGGAAGGGGGTGGGGTAGAGAGGGAAGGGGTGGGGGAGAGAGGGATGGAAGAGGGGTGAGGAGAGGGAGAGGGGGAGGAGAGAAGGGGGAGAGAAGTGGATGAGTGGGGAGGGAGGGAGGGGTAGCGGGAGTGGTGGAAGAGGGTCGGGGGAGTGGTGGAAGAGGGACAGAGGGGTAGGGGAAGGGGTGGGACAGGGAGGTGAAGAGAGAGGGGTGAGGGAGGGAGAGGGGTGGGGTAAGGGGAGAGAAGTGGAAGAGTGGGGAGGGAGGGGTAGAGGGACTGGTGGAAGAGGGACAGAGGGGTAGGGGAAGGGGGCGGGGGGAGAGAGGGAAGGGGGTGGTGTAGAGAGGGAAGGGGGTGGGGGAGAGAGTGATGGGTGAGAGAGGGAGAGGGTTGAGGAGAGGGAAACATAGAAATTAAGTGCAGGAGTAGGCCATTCGGCCCTTCTAGCCTGCACCACCATTCAATATGATCATGGCTGATCATCCAACTCAGTATCCTGTACCTGCCTTCTCTCCATACACAAGGGCCACATCTAACTCCCTCTTAAATATAGCCAATGAACTGACCTCAACTACCTTCTGTGGCAGAGAATTCCAGAGATTCACCACTCTCTGTGTGAAAAATGTTTTTCTCATCTCTGTCTTAAAGGATTTCCCCCTTATCCTTAAAGTGTGACCCCTTGTTCTGGTCTTCCCCAACATCCGGAACAATCTTCCTGCATCTAGCCTGTCCAACCCCTTAAGAATGTTATACGTTTCTATAAGATACCCCCTCAATCTTCTAAAATCTAGCGAGTACAAGGCGAGTCTATCCAGTTTTTCTTCATATGAAAGTTCTGACATCCCAGGAATCAGTCTGGTGAACCTTCTCTGTACTCCCTCTATGGCAACGATGTCTTTGAGCATTGGGCATTGTGACATCACACGATGGAACGTTCACCATTGGCTGGGGCTCCTGCATAGGCATATGTAAATGAATCCATTCCGATTGGACATATGTGAACATTGGGCATTGTGACATCACACGATGGAACGTTCACCAGGGGCTGGGGCTGTTGAAGCTTCTGTGGGTGCGAAGCCAGTTTAGTTTTGAAATATTGGGGGGGGGGGGGGGGGGGGGGGTAAGGATTTGATTAAAAACGTGTACTTAAACACGACGAAATGTAATGAGGAGCAGATACTTAGAAAGAATAGTGAAATCTCTACCGAAATGGAAAAGACGTCGGCGATTCTGCGTCCGATTTCGGAGGTGCAGGGAATCAAAGGAAGAAATGCGGCCGGAAGCCATACATGTAAATTGATCCATTCCGATTAGACGTCTGCGAGCGTCGGGCATTGCGATTGGACGTCTGCGAGCATCAGGCATTGTGACATTGCACGGCGGGAACGAATCGAAAGGCAGGAAGGGATTCGGACGCCAGCCGGACGGATGGGGCGAGAGTTTTATATAATAACTAGACCAAGTGCAGACCCGTTGGGTCTGTTTCCCTCACGGCGTTTGCGGGGGGGGGGGGGGGTGGGTGTGAGAAGAGGGGAGGGAGGGGAGAGGAGGAGGAGGAAACGGGATAGATTTGGGAGGGAAAGGAGAGCGGGGTAGGGGTGAGAGATGGGGAGAGAGATGTGGGGGAGGGGGGATGGGGAAGATGAGGAGGAGGGAGGGAGAGGGAGAGGGGTGGGGGAGAGAGGGGAAGGAGTGGGTAGGGGAAGGGGGAGAGAAGTGGAAGAGTGGGGAGGGAGGAGGAGAGGGGTAGGGGGAGTGATGTACCTGCCTTCTCTCCATACCCCCTGATCCCTTTAGCCAACGCAGCCGTTCCCTACCCGTAGCCCCCACTGGGGGGGGGGGGGCAGCATCACACACACTAACCACCCCGACACACAGAGTTGGAAAAGTGTATAAAGACCGTTCCCTACCTGTAGCCCCCAGGGGAGACGTGGTCGTCGAAGTCGGGTCCCGGCCGTCTTAAAATAGCGTATCTTGAAGTCGTCAAAGTCGGGTCCGTCTCGGCAACGCGGGTGGCGGGGCGGCATCACACACACGAAACATCCCCACACACAGAGCCTTAAAAGTGTAATGCCCCAACGCAGCCGTTGCCTACCCGTAGCCCCCACGGGAGACGTGGTCCTCGAAGTAGAGCCGTTCCCGAAAGGCCGTTTTTAAATGGCGTCGCTTGAAGTTGTGCTGCGGGCGCCAGCAGCCGTTATGGTCGCTGGCCAGCAGGAGGCGACAAAATGAGTGAGTGGGGGGGGGGGGGGAGAAGGTTTTAATGAAAAAAATGGACATAAACATAACGAAATGTAATGAGGAGTGGATAGCTGGAAGGGAAAGTGAAATGTCTACCGAAATGGCTGCTTGTATGGGTGAGAAGCCAGTTTATTTTTGAAAAACGGGGGGGAGAAGGATTTGATTAAAAACGTGTACTTAAACACGACGAAATGTAATGAGGAGCGGATACTTTGAAAGAAAAGTGAAATCTCTACCGAAATGGAAAAGATGTCGGCGATTCTGCTTTCTCACTTATCCTTAAACTTTGACCCCTTGTTCTGGTCTTCCCCAACATCCGGAACAATCTTTCTGCATCTAGCCCGTCCAACCCCTTAAGAATTTTATACGTTTATATAAGATTATATAAGATACCCCCTTAATCTTCTAAAATCTAGCGAGTACAAGGCGAGTCTATCCAGTTTTTCTTCATATGAAAGTTCTGACACCCCAGGAATCAGTCCGGTGAACCTTCTCTGTACTCCCTCTATGGCAACGATGTCTTTGAGCATTGGGCATTGTGACATCACACGATGGAACGTTCACCATTGGCTGGGGCTCCTGCATAGGCATATGTAAATGAATCCATTCCGATTGGACATATGTGAACATTGGGCATTGTGACATCACACGATGGAACGTTCACCATGGGCTGGGGCTGGTGCTGGTGCTGCTTCTGTGGGTGCGAAGCCAGTTTAGTTTTGAAATATTGGGGGGGGGGGGGGGGTAAGGATTTGATTAAAAACGTGTACTTAAACACGACGAAATGTAATGAGGAGCGGATACCTAGAAAGAAAAGTGAAATCTCTACCGAAATGGAAAAGACGTCGGCGATTCTGCGTCTGGTTTCGGAGTTGCAGGGAATCAAAGGAAGAAATGCGGCCGGAAGCCGTACATGTAAATGGAACCATTCCGATTGGACGTCTGCGAGCGTCGGGCATCGCGATTGGACGTCTGCGAGCATCGGGCATTGTGACATCGCACGGCGGGAACGAATCGAAAGGCAGGAAGGGATCCGGACGCCAGCCGGGCGGATGGGGCGAGAGATAGACAGATAGATAGACAGATAGATAGACAGACAGACAGACAGACAGACAGACAGACAGACAGACAGACAGACAGACAGACAGACAGACAGACAGACAGACAGACAGACAGACAGACTCAGATCTCCCGTGGATTTTGAAGAAACAGCAACAAAGGGAAGCAGGAAAAAGCACTGTTTGGCTCTGGCCCGAGTGGGAGGAGAGTTAGAAGTGAGTCAGAGGGGGAAAACAGTTTAAAACTGAGGAATTTGGTTTGTAAATTGGTAAATTAAGCAATTTATCAGTCAATATAAGCAGGACGGCTCTTAGGGAGCGGCAGTGAGGGAGCGGCCTTGTGAGGGAAGTGCGAGTCTTTGGCGAGGAGGCTGAGGAGAGGAGGCTACGCAAAATGCTGGAGAGGGAGAGACGAAAGAAGGAGATGTCAAGCAAGCTGATTCAGTGTGTTGTTTGCAATATGTGGGAGGTCATCCGAGAAACTGAGTCGTTCCTCGACAAGTCCTACAGTAAGATTGTTACACCTAAGATACTGGAAGAGAGAAGGTGGATGACGGTGAGAAAGGGAGGGAAACATGGAATGCAAGCGTCCCCGGGTGTTGTACGTCTTGTGAACAGGTTCACCCACTTAGAAGCTGTCGGGACAGAAAACGTTATCACACTGAGCGGCGGACTGGCTTGCGAAGCAGAAAGGGCTGTTGAACCAAAACCAAAGAGGCCAATGTCAGGCAACGCCATTGTAGTTGGAGACTCCATTGTGAGAGGTACGGACAGGGGTTTCTGCAGGAACAAATGGGATTCGAGGATGGTGTGCTGCCTTCCTGGTGCCAGGATCCAGGATGTCACGGACAGAGTGCAGAAAATCCTCAAGGGCGAAGGTGAACAGCCGGAAGTGGTAGTGCATGTTGGCACAAACGATATCGGAAAGAAGGGGATGAATATTCTGCAGCGTGACTTTAGATAGCTCGGAAAAATGCTGAAAAGCAGGACCTCCAGGGTGGTTATTTCCGGTTTGCTTCCAGTTCCTCGAGCTGGCGAGAGCAGGAACAAGGAGATACGGGATCTGAATGTGTGGCTGATGAACTGGTGCAGGGGGCAGGGATTTAGATTCTTAGATCACTGGGATCTGTTTTGGAGTAAGGGGGAACTGTACAAAAGGGACGGATTGCATCTTAACCAGTGTGGGACCAGCATTCTGGCAGGCAGGTTTGCCACTGCTACACAGGTGGTTTTAAACTGAATAAGGGCGGTGGGGTGCCAAATGGGATAGTCGAGGATGGAGTTAAAGGGAAAGAGAATAAAGGGATAGTTAATGACCCCAGAATTAACAGAAAAGGAAGCTCACAAAGGGATAGGAGAGTATGGCCAAGTGTAATAGGGATCGATGTGAAAGGTGAGATGCGTAAGGAATTAAAAGTATTGTATATGAATGCACGTAGTATAAGAAGTAAAGTAGATGAGCTTGAGACTCAGTTAGAGGTTGGTAGATATGACATTGTGGGGATTACAGAGAAGTGGCTGCAGGAGGATCTGGGAACTTAATATTCAGGGTTATACATCCTATAGAAAGGACAGGCAGGTGGGCAGAGGAGGGGGGGTAGCTCTCCTGGTGAGGGATGGAATTCAGTCCCTTGCGAGGGAAGACATAGGGACTGACGAGGTAGAGTCACTGTGGATTGAGTTGAGGAATTGTAAAGGCAAGAAGACACTAATTGGTGTTATCTCCAGACCCCCAAATAGTAGCCCGGATGTAGGGTGTAAGTTGCAGCAGGAGTTAAAACTGGCATGTAACAAAGGCAATGCCACTGTGGTGATGGGGGATTTCAATATGCAGGTAGACTGAGAAAATCAGGTTGGTTCAGGACCCCAAGAAAGAGAGTTTGTAGAATGCCTCCAAGATGCATTCTTAGAGCAACTTGTAATGGAGCTGACCAGAGAAAAGGCAATTCTGGATTTAGTGTTGTCCAATGAACCAGATATGATAAGAGAACTCAAGGTAAAGGATCCACTTGGAGGTAGTGATCATAATATGATTAGTTTTAATCTGCAATTTGAGAAGGAGAACGTTAAATCGGAAGTGTCAGTGATGCAGTTGAACAAAGGGGACTATGAAAGCATGAGAGGGGAGCTGGCCAAGGAAGACTGGAAAGGGATCCTGGCAGGAATGACGGTGGAACAGCAATGGCAGGAATTTCTGGGCATAATCCGGAAGACGCAGGAACATTTCATTCCAAAAAGGAAGAAAGATTCTAAGGGGAGTAGGAGGCAACCGTGGCTGACAAGAGAAGTTAGGGATAGAATAAAACTAAAAGAAAAGGTGTATAACACAGCAAAGAGTAGCCAGAAGCCAGAGGATTGGGAAACTTTCATAGGACAACTAATTTTTTGAAGGAAACGAAACGGGCAATACGGGCTGAAAAGATGACGTACGAAGGGAAGCTGGCCAGGAATATAAAGATGGACAGTAAAAGCTTCTTTAGATATGTTAAGGGAAAAAGAGTAGCAAATCAAATGTGGGTCCCTTGAAGCAGACACGGGTGAAATTATTATGGGCAACAAGGAAATGGCAGAAGAGTTGAATAGGTACTTCGGATCTGCCTTCACTAAGGAAGACACAAACAATCTCCCAGATGTACTGGAGGACAGAGGAGCTAAGGAGGTAGAGAAACTGAAAGAAATTTGCATTAGGCGAGAAATAGTATTGGGTAGGCTAATGGGACTGAAGGATGATAAATCCCCTGGATCGGATGGTCTGCATCCCAGGGTCCTCAGGGAGCTGGCTCTAGAAATAGTTGACATATTGGTGATCATTTTCCAATGTTCAATAGATTCAGGATCTGTTCCTGTGGATTGGAGGATAGCTAATGTTATCCCACTTTTCAAGAAAGGAGCGAGAGAGAAAACGGGGAATTAAAGACCAGTTAGCCTGACTTCGGTGATGGGAAAGATGCTGGAGTCAATTATTAAAGTGGTAATAATGAGGCATTTGGATAGCAGTAAAAGGATTAGTCCAAGTCAACATGGATTTATGAAAGGGATATCATGCTTGGCTAATCTTCTGGAATTTTTTGAGGATGTGACAAGTAAAATGGATGAAGGGGTGCCAATGGATGTAGTGTATCTAGAATTTCAGAAAGCCTTTGATAAGGTCCCGCACGGGAGACTGGTGACTAAAATTAGAGCACATGGTATTGGAGGTAGGGTGTTGACATGGATAGAAAATTGGTTGGCAGACCGGAAGCAAAGAGTAGGAGTGAACGGGTCCTTTTCAGAATGGCAGGCAGTCGGCGAGTGGAGTGCCGCAAGGCTCGGTGTTGGGGCCGCAACTGTTTACCATGTATATTAATGATTTGGAAGAGGGAATTAGGAGCAACACCAGCAAGTTTGCGGATGACACAAAGCTGGGTGGCAGTGTGAACTGTGAAGAGGATGTTAGGAGGTTGCAGGGTGACCTGGATAGGTTGAGTGAGTGGGCAGATGCGTGGCAGATGCAGTATAATATAGATAAATGTAAGGTTATCCACTTTGGCGGCAAAAACAAGGGGGCAGATTATTATCTCAATGGGGTTAGATTAGGTAAGGGGGAGGTGCAGCGAGACCTGGGCGTCCTTGTACACCGGTCACTGAAAGTTGGCTTACAGGTACAGCAGGCAGTGAAGAAAGCTAATGGAATGTTGGCCTTCATAACAAGAGTATAGGAGTTTCAGTATAGGAGTAAATAGGTTCTTCTGCAGTTGTATAGGGCTCTGGTGAGACCACATCTGGAGTATTGTGTACAGTTTTGGTCTCCTAATTTGAGGAAGGACATCCTTGTGATTGAGGCAGTGCAGCGTAGGTTCAGGAGATTGATCCCAGGGATGGCCGGACTGTCATATGAGGAAAGATTGAAAAGACTAGGCTTGTATTCACTGGAGTTTAGAAGGATGAGGGGCTATCTTATAGAAACATATAAAATTATAAAAGGATTGGACAAGATAGATGCAGGAAAAATGTTCCCAATGTTGGGCGAGCCCAGAACCAGGGGCCACAGTCTTAACATAAAGGGGAGGCCATTTAAGACTGAGGTGAGAAAAAACTTTTTCACCCAGAGAGTTGTGAATTTATGGAATTCCCTGCCACAGAGGGCAGTGGAGGCCAAGTCACTGGGTGGATTTAAGAGAGAGTTAGATGGAGCTCTAGAGGCTAGTGGAGTCAAGGGATTTGGGGAGAAGGCAGGCACGGTTTATTGATAGGGGACGATCAGCAAATAAGAAAAACTCCAGATGCATGACTGACACTTCCGATTTAACGTTCTCCTTCTCAAATTGCAGGTTAAAACTAATCATATTATGATCTCTACCTCCAAGCGGTTCCTTTACCTAGAGTTCTCTATCATATCTGGTTCATTGGACAACACTAAATCCAGAATTGCCTTTTCTCTGGTCGGCTCCATTACAAGCTGCTCTAAGAATCCATCTATTTTGGCAGCATTTTGGAGGCAGCATTTTGGAAGAGAAAAACAGTCTCATCAAAAGTGAAGGGTGTTTGACCTGAAATGTTAAATCTATTTCTCCCTCCAAAGACATGCTGAGTGTTTCCAGCAATTTCAGTTTTTAAGTCATCTGAATGGTCTGCTGTATATTTCCCTTGTGGGCTTGTCCCACTTAGGCAAATTTTTAAGCGACTGCAGGATACTATGCAGTCGCCACATGGTCGCCTCATGTTCGTGGGTGGTAGCCGGGGAGTCGCCTTCATGGTCGTGAGGAGCTCCCGCATTCTGGGAACTAGCCGCGACCTCATTATGGTCGCCGCAAATTTTTCAACATCTTGAAAAATTAGTGGCGACTAGAATGAAGCCGCCATGGAGAGTAGCGAGAATTCTCGTGCTGGAGATGGTTGCCAAGAGGTCCCAGTGGGTTGCCAGGAGGTCGAAGGTTCTCGTAGGTTGTAGATGGCACTGACTGGTGAATTTCATTGGCTCATTGGGAAAAAAAACGTAAGCAGTAGTTTTCAGAACCAAGGATAACCGACCGGTAATGTTAATGTCCGCCGAGCTTCACAGCCGTGTATCTCTAGCTTCTTAAAAGTTGTCTCCACTCCTTCTCCTTCTTTCTCCCCCCCCCCTTTTAAAGGACTTACCGTACACTGTGCTTTAGCCGTCTTAATTACAGCACTAACCTTCCTATTCATCGTGGTATCACCTTGGAGGAGGAGGCGCTGTCCTGAACGGCTGCCTGTCCTGCAGCTGTCCGTTTTTTTTCCCTTCTTTTTTATTATTTTTAGTATGTTGAGTGTGTAGTCAGGGGGCCTAATCTTTTTATGTGTGGGGGGTGGTGGGGGGGGAAGGGGGAAACTGCTTTTCAAGTCCCTATCTGGTCGGAGGGGTTGCTTTCCTCCGAGCAGCGACTTCGACCTGTCCTTGCGGCCTACCAGCGGGTCCTGGAGCGACGTTTCCCTGAGGGGACCTGGCCAGAACATCGGCTTTGGCGGCGGCGCAGAACATCGGCTTTGGCGGCGGCGCAGCGCTGGAGCGCTATTGCGGAGCGGGCGATGCCTTTCCTGGGTCGCCGCGCCGGGACTCCAGTATGCTGGGACCGCCGATAAGAACATTGTGGAGCCGCGGTTCTGTGGAGCGGCCAGCTGCGACGCTGAACGTTACATCCCGGAGCCTGGGATCTCTTGCTGAGATCGCCAGTGTGTGGAGCTCCGTCCGGCGCGGTCTGTTGGCTTGGAAGCCGCGGTCTCCGGTGGGAAGGCGGCCGTTCCTAGCACCCCAAGCCGCTGGGGGTTCTCCCGACGCCGAAGCACCATCACCCGGCGAGAACATCAGGCGCCGTGGCGGCGACTGTGGAGGCCTCAATAGGCCCGACTTTGGGTGGACAAGAGGATGGGGACTGGACTTTGTGCCTTCCCCCACAGTGGGAATCACTGTGGGGGGATGTTTTTGTGTTGAACTTCTTTTTGAATCTATGTTGTATTTTTATTAGTGTGCTGCAAGGACATCAGAATTTACCGTGAATAAGGGGATTAATAAAGTTTAATCTAATCTAACCTTGGCTTTGCACCGTGTGAATTTCACTCAGACAGTGCTCCCCCCGCTTGCGTGTGTGTGTGTGTGTGTGTGCGTGTGTGTGTGTGTGTGTGTGTGTGTTTGTTCCTCTCTAACAGTCGCCGTTCCAGTTGCCGGCCTAAGTGGGACAGGCCCATTAGGATTTTAAATGACAGAGGCATCTTCAGAGTTAAATATTCCAAACTAAGGGACGCATTGGAGATTTCTACATTGATTTCTCATGGATGCAGGGTGATGTTTCTGCTCCAGTTTTCTGGGTTCTGAGATGGGCGCCCAGGCTGATGTTGTAACTGGAGACTATTCTAGAGATGGGTGGGAGAGTGGGTTGTTTATGAGGTGGTGCACTGCTTATGCAGGGATTCTGTGTGCTCCCCAGTCACAGCTTCAAGGTTGCATTATTCATGATAGGAAGTTTGTGGAGGCTTTAGAGAGGGTGCAGAAGAGGTTTGCCAGAATGTTGCCTGGTTTAGGGAGTATTAGCTACAAGGAAAGGTTAGACAAACTTGGATTGTTTTTTCCAGAATGCCGGAGGTTGAGGGGAGACCTGATAGGCATATATAAAACTAGGAAATGCAAATATAGGAGAGGCAGTCAGAAGTTTTATCCCTGGGTGAAAATGTCATAGGCTAGAGGGCATAGCTTTAAGGCGAGAGGGACAAAGTTTAAACTAGATGTGTGGGCCGTTTTTAACACAGAGGGTGGTCGGTGCCTGGAACCAGAGGTTGGGTAGAGGCAGATATGATAATGGCATTTAAGAGGCTTTTAGATAGGCACATAGATATGCAGGGAATGGAAGGGTATGGATCAAGTGTAGGTAATTTAATTGGTTTATCTTGGCATTATGTTCGGCACAAGCATTGTGGGCCAAAGGGCCTGTTCCTGTGCTGTACTTTTCTATGTTCTACAGTAAATATTCTAAATTCATGAAGGCTCTTTGTTAAATCTTTATTTAACTTTGGCTGACAAGAGAAAAAAATTACACCCATTTGGAAGAAACTATTAAACTTTACTAAACACTGTATTATAATTCATCCTTCATTCATAACCTCAAGATAAGATAATATTTTTGGTATTACCTTTCTCCCTATAATACCCAACATGAGATCAGTTGTATTGAGAGTTTCAAGGATATATTACTTTGTAAACATACATTTATTTTATTGTCTCAAGCAAAATAAACATAAAGGAAGATTGTCGAACACATACAAATTACCAAATTAATATTTACAACGTAGCGCATGCGGCGACTCTCGTACAGTGTGAGAGTATTTTTTTCTTCATCCATAATAAAAGCAGCGTCCACACGTTTCGTGTTCATCCCACAGAACCACATGGGAAAGCGTATTAGCTTTGACGTCACACCTAATAGAGAGAAAAATATTATTGCATTTCTTGTGAAATTCTATCATTAGTGTGCTATTCTGCCTATCAACATTCATTCCCTTCTCCACACCCCTCAGTTGGGTCGCTGAGAATATGCCAAGGCATTGGTGACAGGAACGTTTGTGTCGCCTTCCCCAGCTCTTGGCTGGAACAGATTTGCGTATCCAAGTGAACCACCACCACCTTCCCCTCACATTGTCATTAGATTACAGTGCCTACAGATCTTGAATTCCACTTGCTCAGCACAACATAGCCACTTCAGCCATGTTCATGTAATCCTATCAGCCCCAATCACCCCCTCCTTATTTCCTTGTACCTCTGCAGTTTACTCTCATCCACACACACCCACCCACTTCCCTTTGATTCTTTCTGACACTTACCTAAAGAGGAATTAACAACTGGTAATTTACAGTGGCTAACTAACCTATCTGCACATCTTTAGGATGTGGGAGAAAACCAGCATGTAAATTCTATATAGACAGCCACTCAGAGCCTCTCAGGCTTGCCCCACCATTCAAAATTATAGTATCCAATCTGCCCCAGGCCTTATTTTCTCTTTAATTTAATTTATTTTAGAAATACAACGCGGAAACAGGCCCTTCGTCCCATCGGGTCCGCGCCAACCAGCGATCCCTGCACACTAACACTGTCCTACATACACTGGGATAATTTACAATTTTACCAAGCCAATTAACATACAAACCTGAGATAGACACAAAATGCTGGAGTAACTCAGCGGGAACAGGCAGCATCTCTGGAGAGCATGGGAGATCTCTGGAAAGGAATGAGAGAAGGAATAAACCCATTCCTTCTCTCCATAGATGCTGCCTGTCCCGCTGAGTTACTCTAGCATTTTGTGTCTATCCTCGGTTTAAACCAGCATCTGCAGTTCCTTCATACAGCATACAAACCTGTAAGTGTTTGGAGTGTGGGAGGAAACCGGAGCACCGGGAGAAAACCTTTGCAGGTCACATGGAGAATGTACAAACTCCGTACAGACAGCATAATAGTCAGGATTGAACCTGGGTCTCTCATGCTGTAAGGCAGCAGTTCTACCGCAGCACCACCATTCCATCCATTCTACCATTTTATTCATTCTTCATCTCAATTCCCCAGTCTTTCAAAAATGTAACTACACCTTCCTTAAAAGTAATGGATGATGTATATAACAGTGATGTAATCCTGAGGCTTTATAAGGCACTGGTCAGAGAGACTGCATTGGGAGTACTGTGAGCAGTTTTGGGCCTCATTTGGGCTTCATTTATCTGGGCTCCAAACCCTAGGGCAGAAAATTCCAAAGATTCACACCCTCTACAACAAGAAATTCCTGTGCACTTCATTCTGAAATGACCACACTCCCCATTATCCTGTAACTGACTCCTCATTCCAGATTAATCCATTGATAGAAACTGGTCAACCCCACCCCTCCGAATCTTCTACGTTTCAATAAGATCAACCCTTATTCTTCCAAAGAATATAAAACTAAGTTCTTAAACTTTCATAAGATAATTTGACTTTACTTTAGACTTCAGACATACAGCATGGAAACAGGCCCTTTGGACCACCGCTTTGGAGCACATGCCGACCAGCGATCACCCTATACACTAACATTAACTGTGGACAGTTTTACAATTTTACCAAAGTCAATCAACCTACAAACCTGTACATCTTTGGAGTGCGGGAGAAAACCGGAGCACCCAGAGAAAACCTATGCGGTCACAGGGAGAATGCGCAAACTCTATGCGGACAGCTCCCATAGTCAGGAAAGAACCCAGGTCTCTGGCGCTGTAAGGCAGCAGCTCTACGGCTGCACCACTGTGCTGGACTGAATGATGGAGTTGTTGCCAATGTTGGGAGAAGTCTCAGGCTACAGGGTGATACTTGCAGAATCTCTTGGAATTCTCTGTTCATGACCCCTTTTCGAATCATAAAGTCATATAGCATCGAAACAGGCTCTTCAGCCCAAATTGTCCATGCCAACCAAAAGGCCACATCTAAGATAGACCTATTTGTCTGCATTTGTCAATACTTCCCTCCAAAACTTCTCACACATGTATCTTTCCAATTGCTTTTTAAATGTTATTGTACCTGCCTCAACTTGGTCGGAGGAGGCGCTGTCCTAAACGGCTGCCTGTCCTGCAGCTGTCCGTTTTTTTCCCCTTCTTTTTTATTATTTTTAGTACGTTGAGTGTGTAGTCAGGGGGCCTAATCTTTTTATGTGTGGGGGGTGGTGGGGGGGAAGGGGGAAACTGCTTTTCGAGTCCCTACCTGGTCGGAGGGGTTGCCTTCCTCCGAGCAGCGACTTCGACCTGTCCTTGCGGCCTACCAGCGGGTCCTGGAGCGACGTTTCCCTGAGGGGACCTGGCCAGAACATCGGCTTTGGCGGCGGCGCAGAACATCGGCTTTGGCGGCGGCGCAGCGCTGGAGCGCTATTGCGGAGCGGGCGATGCCTTTCCTGGGTCGCCGCGCTGGAACTCCAGTATGCTGGGACCGCCGATAAGAACATTGTGGAGCCGCGGTTCTGTGGAGCGGCCAGCTGCGACGCTGAACGTTACATCCCGGAGCCTGGGATCTCTTGCTGAGATCGCCAGTGTGCGGAGCTCCGTCCGGCGCGGTCTGTTGGCTTGGAAGCCGCGGTCTCCGGTGGGAAGGCGGCCGTTCCTGGCACCCCAAGCCGCTGGGGGTTCTCCCGACGCCGGAGCACCATCACCCGGCGAGAACATCGGGCGCCGTGGCGGCGACTGTGGAGGCCTCAATAGGCCCGACTTTGGGTGGACAAGAGGATGGGGACTGGACTTTATGCCTTCCCCCACAGTGGGAATCACTGTGGGGGGATGTTTTTGTGTTGAACTTCTTTTTGAATGCTATGTTGTATTTTTATTAGTGTGCTGCAAGGACATCAGAATTTCCCCTGAATAAGGGGATTAATAAAGTTTAATCTAATCTAATCTAAGTTTAATCTAACTACATCCTTCGGCAGCACGTTCCATATACAACATTCCCAAGGCCCTTATTAAAGGTTCAAAGGTACAAAGGTTCTTTATTAGTCACATACACTAAATGGTGTAGTGAAATACTTATTGCCAATGCAGCACATAAAAAAAGAATACAGACATGACCATAATAAAGAAATTTAAACATAAAAAATATCCCCCCACCAATGGTTTCCATTATGAGGGAAGGCACAAAGTCCAGTTTCCATCCCCATGTCCACCCATAGTCAGACATATTTTGGCCTCCGCTGTCGCCTTTACGGAGGCCCGATGTTCCAGGCCGTTCTCGCCGGATGATGGTGCTCCGGCGTCAAGAGAAACCTCACAGCGGCTTGGGAAACCTGGAACGGCCGCCTCCTTACTCGAGACCGCGGCTTCTGAAGCTGACAGGTCGCGCTGGATGGAGCTCCACTACTGGCGATCTCGGCGAGAGATCCCAGGCTCCCGATGTAAAGTTCAGCGCCGCCGCCCGCGGCTGGCCGTTCCACAGACCGTAGCTCCGCGATGTTTTTCTCGGCAGTCTCAGCTCACCGGAGTTCCAGCGAGGCGACCCGACCCGAGGTGACCCGGGCCCCCTCCGCGATAACGCTCCAGTGCTGTGCCGCCGCCGAAGCTGAGGATCTATCCGGTCCCGACAGGAGACGCCGCTCCAGGCCCGCTGGTAGGCCGCGAGGACGGGTCGGAGGTGCTGCCCGGAGAAAAGCAGCCTCCCCGACCAGGTGGGGACCCTGAAAAGCAGTTTCCCCCTACCCCTCCCCCCCCACCCCCACATTAAAAAAGACTAGAGCTCCAGAACAAAACACTTTAACTAACAAAAATTTAAAAAAGAGGTGAAAAAACGGACAGCTGCAGGCTGGGCAGCCATACCCGTACAGGACGGCGCCCCCTACTCTGAAGGTCCTGCTGACCTTCCCCTTACATTTGACCTCCCAAAGTACAATACCTCACAGTTTAATGCTCGGATTAAACTCCATCTCCCATTTCTCTGCCCATTTCTGTAACTAACCCATATCACGCTGTATACTCTTGCCCTTCCCAACTTCCTAAGCGTAGATCAAGTTTTGCCTTCTCTCATGTAGGAGCCTCTACATATTGCCTGATGAAACTTTCCTGAACACATTTGACAAATTCCACCGCATTTAAACCCTGTCTACATTGGGAAAGTACACTCCCTAACAAAGTAACTTTCAGCTTTTTATTTCTCAGCTCCACCCATATAGCTTCACTGGACAAACCATCAGTAATGTCATCTCTGACTACTGCCATGACATTCTCCTTAATCAATAAAGCCCCCTCTTCTTTTTCCTGCTCTTCTATCTCTTTTTATAGCACCTGTACCCTGGAGGAGTGAGCTGCCAGCCCCATCCATCTCTTAAGTCAGACTTCTGTAATGTCTACAACATCTAGTCGCAAGTACCTATCCCTGAGTTCAACCATCTTACCAATCAGGCATCTCACATGAAAATAAATGCAATTCAATCCAACAGGCTTCCCTCACTGCATATCACACCCCTGCCTATCCTGTCCACCAAACGTTTTTTCATCGTCATCCATACCGCCTTCCAGTCTCTCACCTGCCTCAGTCCTGTAGTGGATACCAAACAAAACCATGCTGACTGGTCAAATTATCCCATTCTCTTCCAAATATGAGTAAATTTTATCCCAAAGAATCCTCTCCAATAATTTCCCTACCACTGATGCGAGATATCACCTATGAATCCCTGTATTCTCAATATCTCCCCATAAATAAAAGAACATTAGCTACTTTCCAGTTTTCCGCACCTGTGACTAGAGGTCACATGCAAACATCCAGAAATAAAAGCAGAAAATGCCGGAAAATACTGAGATACGTAAAGTTTGATTGAAAAGTTGGTATTCCTGGAAGATATCTCTCCATTTATTTCTGTTTGTGACAGAACTGGCCATTTCTACCTGTCATCATACTGGCTCAGTATTTCTGTAATTATTGCCTTCCATGCTGGTAATATCCTACAGCTACGGCATTCACTTGCATTGTCATAGAGTCATAGAAGGCCCTATGGCATAACTTGCCCACGCCGATCAACATGCCCATCTACACTAGAACCACCTGCCTGCATTTGGCTCATATCCCTCTAAACCTATCCTATCCATGTACCTGTCTAAATTATGCGATAGTATCTGCCTCAACTACCTGCTCCATCAACTCATTCCGTACACCCACCACCTTTATATTAAAAAGTTACCCCTTAGGTTCCTATTAACTCTTTCCCTCCACACCTTTAACCTATGTCCTCTGGTTTTCGATTCTCCTACCCTGGGTGGGCAAAAGTCTCTGTGCATTTACCTAATTTATTCCTCTCATGATTTTGTACATCTCTATAAGATTACCCCTCATCCTCCTGCGCTCCAATGAATAAAGTCCTACCTGCTCAACCTCTCCCTATAGCTCAGGACCTCAAGTCCTGGCAACATGCTCGTAAAACCTCTCTGCACCCTTTCTAACTTGACAACATCTTTCCTATAACATGGTGAGTAAAACTGAACACAATACTCTAAGTGTGGCCTTATCAACGTCTTATATAACTGCAGCATGACCTCCCAATTTCTATTCTCAATACTCAACTATTGAAGGCCAACGTGCCTAAAACCTTTTGACACCCTTTCTACCCGTGACCCCACTTTCAAGGGACTATGCACCTGCACTCCTGGATCCCCCAGCTCTACAACACTCCCCAGAGCCCCACCATTAATTGTGTAGCTCCAGTCCATGTTAGACGTTCCAAAAAGCAACACCTCACAATCTCTGTATTCCTTTAACCATTTGTCAGCCCTCCAGCCCAACCAATCAAGATCCAGCTGCTATGTATGACAACCATCTTCATTATCTACAACACCACCCACTTTTGTGTTATCTGCAAACTTGCTAATCATGCCATGTATGTTCTCATCCATATCATTGATATAGATGATAAACAGCAATGGGTCCAGTACCGAACCCCGAGGCACACCACTTATCACAGGCCTCCAGTTCAAAAAGCAACCTTCCACTATCACCCTGTTTCCTTTCATTGTTCCATGAAATAGCATAATAATCTTATATTAACAATTTATTCTCACCCTATCTTATCAACTACCGAAAACTAATTTGTTTTCTCTCTCTTTTCATATTCCGACTAAGGTTCCTGAACATGAAAAATAACCGTTTTTCTCTCTCCTCAGATGCTGCCTGACCTCCTAGGTGTTCTCAGTATTTTTGTTCCATCAGTGTTTTAATGTGAAGGTTTCCTGTTGCTATGTGGGAAGCCTTGGATATTCCAACAAGTGTCTGTGTGAAATTTATTTCGTTACTCAGAAGCCATTTTGCTTCTTATAATTCTGCAACTTGATGAAATATAGTTACCCCATTCACTCTCACAAAACCTTGCAAAATGTTCTAGCCTTGTCCAAGAGCTTTTAGGTGATATTGTTATGGGATGTGTTTACTATTGGGTTTACTTTCAGATGTACTATCAATACCAGTCAGCTCATGGATTGCCATTCTTTATTCTTCTGAAGATTAGTTATTTGTAGATATGTACGTTGTGTATGTAGATATTTGTACGATGGAGTCAATGAGTCAATTAGTTATTTGTAGATATGTACGATGGAGTCAATGAGATTATTGGTCCTGCTCGCTCGCCGCGGGCCAAGAACTCGCTCACCGTGGACTGAGGACAGAGAACCCACCCGGTACTCAAGGCTCACCCACCGAGGACCGAGAATGGAGGGCCTGCCTGGACTGAGGCTGTGTGGCCACATGACAAAATACCATAGTTATGTGAGTAAGGTGGTGAATTCAGTATGCGGATTACCTTGCACAATGTCGCCTTCTTCTTTGGTGATCTGATGTGTTGTGTGTTCATCTGGTCGTTGATGTGTGTCTTCAGTCATCGCAACATTTACTTCTGAATCTTTCTCTGGTGATTTGTCAAAGCGTGTGTACCAGGTCAACTGACTGATCTGGGAAAGAAGAAGAAACATAGAAACATAGAAATTAGGTGCAGGAGTAGGCCATTCGGCCCTTCGAGCCTGCAGCGCCATTCAATATGATCATGGCTGATCATCCAACTCAGTATCCTGTACCTGCCTTCTCTCCATACCCCCTGATCCCTTTAGCCACAAGGGCCACATCTAACTCCCTCTTAAATATAGCCAAAGAACTGGCCTCAACTACCTTCTGTGGCAGAGAATTCCAGAGATTCACCACTCTCTGTGTGAAAAAAGTTTTTCTCATCTCGGTCCTAAAAGATTTCCCCCTTATAAACTGTGACCCCTTGCTCTGGACTTCCCCAACATTGGGAACAATCTTCCTGCATCTAGCCTGTCCAACCCCTTAAGAATTTTGTAAGTTTCTATAAGATCCCCCCTCAGTCTTCTAAATTCTAGCGAGTACAAGCCGAGTCTATCCAGTCTTTCTTCATATGAAAGTCCTGACATCCCAGGAATCAGTCTGGTGAACCTTCTCTGTACTCCCTCTATGGCAAGAATGTATTTTCTTAGATTAGGAGACCAAAACTGTACACAATACTCCAGGTGTGGTCTCACCAAGACCCTGTACCACTGCAGTAGAACCTCCCTGCTCCTATACTCAAATCCTTTTGCTATGAGTGCTAACATACCATTCGCATTCTTCACTGCCTGCTGCACCTGCATGCCTACTTTCAATGACTGGTGTACCATGACACCCAGGTCTCGTTGCATCTCCCCTTATCCTAATCGGACACCATTCAGATAAAGTCTGCTTTCCTGTTTTTGCCACCAAAATGGATAACCTCACATTTATCCACATTATACTGCATCTGCCATGCATTTTCCCACTCACCCAGCCTATCCAAGTCACCTTGCAGCCTCCTAGCATCCTCCTCACAGCTAATGCTGCCCCCCAGCTTCGTGTCATCCGCAAACTTGGAGATGTTGCATTCAATTCCCTCGTCCAAATCATTAATATATATTGTAAATAGCTGGGGTCCCAGCACTGAGCCTTGTGGTACCCCACTAGTCACTGCCTGCCATTGTGAAAAGGACCCATTTACTCCTACTCTTTGCTTCCTGTCTGCCAGCCAGTTTTCTATCCACATCAATACTGAACCCCCAATACCGTGTGCTTTAAGTTTGTATACTAATCTCTTATGTGGGACCTTGTCGAAAGCCTTCTGGAAGTCCAGATATAACACATCCACTGGTTCTCCCTCATCCACTCTATTAGTTACATCCTCGAAAAATTCTATAAGATTCGTCAGACATGATTTACCTTTCATAAATCCATGCTGACTTTGCCCTATGATTTCACCACTTTCCAAATGTGCTGCTATCCCATCTTTAATAACTGACTCTAGCAGTTTCCCCACTACCGATGTTAGACTAACTGGTCTGTAAGTCCCCGTTTTCTCTCTCCCTCCCTTTTTAAAAAGTGGGGTTACATGAGCTACCCTCCAGTCCTCAGGAACTACTCCAGAATCGAAAGAATTTTGAAAAATTATCACTAATGCATCCACTATTTCTGCGGCTACTTCCTTAAGTACTCTGGGATGCAGCCTATCTGGCCCTGGGGATTTATCGGCCTTTAATCCATTCAATTTACCTAACATAACTTCCCGGCTAACCTGGATTTCACTCAGTTCCTCCATCTCATTTGACCCCCGGTCCCCTGCTATTTCCGGCAGATTATTTATGTCTTCCTTAGTGAAGGCAGAACCAAAGTAGTTATTCAATTGGTCTGCCATGTCTTTGTTCCCCATGATCAATTCACCTGCGTCTGACTGCAAGGGACCTACATTTGTTTTAACTAATTTTTTTCTCTTCACATATCTATAAAAACTTTTGCAGTCAGTTTTTATGTTCCCTGCCAGTTTTCTTTCATAATCTATTTTCCCTTTCCTAATTAAGCCCTTTGTCCTCCTCTGCTGGACTCTGAATTTCTCCCAGTCCTTTGGTAGGCTGCTTTTTCTGGCTAATTTGTATGCTTCATCTTTTGCTTTGATACTATCCCTGATTTCCCTTGTTATCCATGGATGCACTACCTTCCCTGATTTATTCTTTTGCCAACTGGGATGAACAATTGTTATAGTTCATCCATGCAGTCTTTAAATGCCTTCCATTGCATATCCACCGTCAACCCTTTAAGAATCAATTGCCAGTCTATCTTGGCCAATTCACGTCTCATACCTTTCTTTAAATTCAAGACCCTTGTTTCTGAATTAACAATGTCACTCTCCATCCTAATGAAGAACTCAACCATATTATGGTCACTCTTGCCCAAGGGGCCACGCACAACAAGACTGCTAACTAACCCTTCCTCATTACTCAATACCAATCTAGAATAGCCTGCTCTCTCGTTGGTTCCTCTACATGTTGGTTTAGAAAACTATCCCACATACATTCCAAGAAATCTTCCTCAGCACCCCTTGCCAATTTGATTCACCCAATCTATATGTAGATTGAAGTCACCCATTATAACTGTTTTACCTTTGTTGCACGCATTTCTAATTTCCTGTTTGATGCCATCCCCAACTCCACTACTACTGTTAGGTGGCCTGTACACAACTCCCACTAGCGCTTTCTGCCCCTTAGTGTTTCGCAGCTCTACCCATATCGATTCCACATCCTCCAAGCTAATGTCCTTCCTTTCTATTGCGTTAATCTCCTAACCAGCAACGCTACCCCACCTCCTTTTCCTTTCTGTCTATCCCTCTTGAATATTGAATATCCCTGGATGTTCAGCTCCCAGCCTTGGTCACCCTGGAGCCATGTCTCCGTGATCCCAACTATATCATAGTCATTAATAGCTATCTGCACATTCAACTCATCCACCTTATTACGAATGCTCCTTGCATTGAGACACAGAGCCTTCAGGCTTGTTTTTACAACACCCTTACCCCTTATACAATTATGTTGAAAAGTGGCCCTTTTTGATTTTTGCCCTGGATGTGTCTGCCTGCCACTTTTACTTTTCACCTTGCTACCTAATGCTTCTACCCTCATTTTACACCCCTCTGTCTCTCTGCTCACATATTTAAGAAACCCTTTCCCTTTAACTCCATCCTCGACTATCCCATTTGACACCCCACCCCCCTTATTCAGTTTAAAACCACCCGTGCAGCAGTGGTAAACCTGCCTGCCAGAATGCTGGTCCCCAACCTGTTAAGATGCAATCCGTCCCTTTTGTACAGTTCCCCCTTACTCCAAAACAGATCCCAGTGATCTAAGAATCTAAATCCCTGCCCCGTGCACCAGTTCCTCAGCCACACATTCAGGTCCCGTATCTCCATGTTCCTGCTCTCGTCAGCACGAGGAACTGGAAGCAAACCGGAGATAACAACCCTGGAGGTCCTGCTTTTCAAGATTTTTCTGAGCTCTCTAAAATCACGCTGCAAAATATTCATCCCCTTCTTTCGGACATTGTTTGTGCCAACATGCACTACCACTTCCGGCTGTTCACCTTCGCCCTTGAGGATTTTCTGCACTCTGTCCGTGACATCCTGGATCCTGGCACCAGGAAGGCAGCACACCATCCTCGAATCCCGTCTGTTGCTGCAGAAACCCCTGTCCGTACCTCTCACAATGGAGTCTCCCACTACAATGGCTTTGCCTGACGTTGGCCTCTTTGGTTTTGGCTCAACAGCCCTATTTGCTTCGCAAGCCAGTCCGCCGCTCAGTGTAATAACGTCTTCTGTCCCGACAGCTTCTAAGTGGGTGAACCTGTTCACAAGAGGTACAACACCCGGGGACTTTTGCATTCCATGCTTCCCTCCCTTTCTCACCATCACCCACCTTCTCTCTTCCAGTACCTTAGGTGTAACAATCTTACTGTAGGACTTGTCGAGGAACGACTCAGTTTCTCGGACGAAACTGAGGTCATCCACTTGCTTCTCCAGTTCCCCAACACGGTCCTTCAGGAGCTGTACCTGGATGCACTTCTCACATTTGTAGCAGTCAGAGGCACCAGCAGTGTCCTTGACCTCCCACATACTGCAAGCATCACACTGAATCAGCTTGCCTGACATCTCCTGCTTTCGTCTCTCCCTCTCCAGCGTTTTGCGTAGCCTCCTCTCTGAAGTCTCTCGAGCCAAAGACTCACAGGGCACTTCACTCACAAGGCCGCTCACTCACTGCCGCTCCCTAAGAGCAGTCTTGCTTATATTGACTGATAAATTGCCTAATTTACCAATTTACAAACCAAATTCCTCAGTTTTCAACTGTTTTCCCCCTCAGACTCACTTCAAACTCTCCTCCCACTTGGGCTAGAGCCAAACAGTGTTTTCTCGTGCTTATCTTTCTTGCTGTTGCTTCCAAATCAACAGGAGCTCTGAGTAAAGTCTGCCTGTGCTTTGCCTCTCCTTTTCAACTGCTTTCCCCCTCTGACTCACTTCTAACTCCCCTCCCACTTGGGCTAGAGCCAATCAGTGTTTTATCTTGCTTATCTTTCTTGCTGTTGCTTCCAAATCAATAGGAGCTCTGAGTAAAACAAGGAGGAGTAGAAGAAAGCAGAGCTGCTTGCGTGGAGCAGTGAGTGCTGGGCCGAAAGCCCCAAGGACCTTCTCAGCAGGCTGCCCATGAAACCAGCCAGGGCAAACATTCTGCTTCCACAATGTGTAATTCTGGACTTGCACTCCCTGTTACACGCAATTTCCTCTCTCATGATCTTGCATATTCACAAATTCTGATTGTTATTAATGATTGAAATTTTCCAAAAATGTTTATCAAGGACTCAAATCAAGATCCTTCTCCTCAATGCTTCAGATTTTGCAAAAGGGATGCATGTTTGTAATGCTTGAATGTAAATACTGTGTGTAATAACTGGAACTCTTCAAATTGGGAGACTCAGCAATCTGCACTGTTCCCTCACCTGTTCTGGTTGCGGGGCTGGACTGCAGAAAGTCATGACCACCATCACAATCAGAGAGACGAGAGTGAGGAGGAGCGCAAAATGCAAGAAATGAACTTTGCTAGTAACTAATGGCCGTGTGTCTGCTGCTCCACATGGCGGTGCACTGTAGACAAAATCCAAAATCAGTCGAGTAAACCCAACGATAAATCCGGCAGCAAGGCTCCAAAATGCACCCTGTACACACAAACAGTCATGTTACATAGTCAATGTTACATTGAATTCATAATCACATGTAAACTAGTTCAGGTGATTGAAATGTGTTGAACAAGCAACCTCGTCAGACCTCTTGCTCAAGCCAGGAGTGTGCAGCTGTGATCCTTCCTGAATAAGCATCGTTCTCCATCATCAAGAATATATTTCCATTGGCAGGGACAAAATTGGCCCATTGCACTAATTTAACAGGAAAATTGCTTACTTTGTACTTGTTGTTAGGGATAAGAGATGAAAAGTAGTCAAAAGGGTGTCATGCGTATAAGGAGAGAAAGCACTACTCTTCTCTCCTTATCTGACACCCTTTTGACTTTACGTTTCACTCCTTACTTCTCTTAATCTGACACCCATTGCCTCCTTTTAAACTCTAACATTTGTCCATCCATCTGCCAATTAACATCCCCATTCACCTGTATCCATCTATCACTTGCTTGGCTTTGTCCCACCTGCACCTCATTTCTAGTTTACTCCCCCTATTACTACAATCAGTCTGAGGAACAGTCCCAACCCGAAACATAAATTATCCATTTCCTCCAGAGATGCTGCCTGATCCGTTGAGTTACTCCAGCACCATGTTTTACTGAAAATATTCCAGATTGTGCAGATTGTCAATAGACAATGGGTGCAGGAGTAGGCCATTTGGCCCTTCGAGCCAGCACCGCCATTCAATGTGATCATGGCTGATCATCCACAATCAGTACCCCGTTCCTGCCTTCTCCCCATATCCCCTGACTCTGCTAACTTTAAGAGCCCTATCTAGCTCTCTCTTGAAAGTATCCAGAGAACCTCCCTCCATCACCCTCTGGGGCAGAGAATTCCACAGACTCACAACTCTCTGTGTGAAAAAGTGTTTCCTCTTCTCCGTTCTAATGGCTTACGTCTTATTCTTAAACTGTGGCCTCTGGTTCTGAACTCCCCCAACATCGGGAACATGTTTCCCTGCTTCTAGCGCGTCCAAATCCTTAATAATCGTTTCAATAAGATACCCTCTCATCCTTCTAAATTCCAGAGTATACAAGCCCAACCGCTCCATTCTCTCAGCATATGACAGTCCCGTCATCCCAGGAATTAACCTTGTGAACCTATGCAGCACTTCCTCAATAGCAAGAATGTGCTTCCTCAAATTTGGAGACCAAAACTGCACACAATACTCCACGTGTGGTCTCACTTGGGCCCTGTACAACTGCAGGAGGACCTCTTTGCTCATATACTCAACTCCTCTTGTTATAAAGGCCAACATGCCATTCACTTTCTTCACTGCCTGCTGTACCTGCATGCTTACTTTCATTGACTGATGAACAAGGACCCCCGGATCCCGTTGTTCTTCCCTTTTCCCAACTTGGCGCCATTTAGA
This sequence comes from Amblyraja radiata, assembly GCF_010909765.2. NCBI lineage: Eukaryota > Metazoa > Chordata > Chondrichthyes > Rajiformes > Rajidae > Amblyraja > Amblyraja radiata. The sequence goes on from NC_045977.1 coordinate 24,752,122, forward strand.
TAATAATCTGCATTCCTGTTTTTGCTACCAAAGTGGATTACCTCACATTTATCCACATTAAACTGCATCTGCCATGCATCTGCCCACTCATGCAACCTGTCCAAGTCACCCTGCATTCTCATAGCATCCTCCTCATAGTTCACACTGCCACCCAGTTTTGGGTCATCTGCAAATTTGCTAATGTTACTTTGATTCTCTTCATCTAAATAATTGATGTATATTGAAAATAGCTGCGGTCCCAGCACCTTGCGGTACCCCACTAGTCACTGCCTACCATTCTGAAAGAGAAACGTTAATCCCTACTCTTTGGTTCCTGTCTGCCAACCAATTTTCTATCCATTTCAGCACTCTACCCCCAATACCATGTGCCCTAATTTTGCCCACTAATCTCCAATGTGGGACCTTATCAAATGCTTTCTGAAAGTCCAGGTACACTACATCTACTGGCTCCCCCTTGGCCATTTTCCTAGTTACATCCTCAAAAAATTCCAGAAGATTAGTCAAGCATGATTTCTCATTAGTAAATCCATGCTGACTCGGACCGATCCTGTTACTGCTATCCAAATGTGCCGCTATTTCATCTTTTATAATTGACACCAGCATCTTCCCCATCACTAATGTCAGGCTAACTGGTCTATACACTTTGTGTAAATGCCTTGTGTAAATGCCTTGATCTCATCATTGGAACTCTAAGGGGTGCCCACTTAGGCGATTTTTTCGGCGACTGTCACAGTCGTAGCAGGTCACCAGAAAAGTGGCGGCTGGACCCCCCCTATAACAATGTCTACAACAAGCTACTACAACCTACCATCTAGTCGACGTCAAGCTACTGACAACAGGCGACCCATTAGGACATCCACCTACGACCACACCTACGACAACCTACAACCACACAGACGACAACCTTCAACAAACAAAATCAAGCTACCGACAACCGGCGACCCATTAGGACATCCACCCGTGACAAACTACGACAAGCAACAACCCTGTCGGTGACAACTGAAGACAATTCAGTCGCCGATACCTGTCGCCGATACTTGTCGCCGGTTGAGTTAGGTTGACATAGGTAGTTGACAACGGAATTCACCAAAGTCAGCACCCAGCGACAACCAACCTGGTGATAACCTGCGTCATCCTGGCGACAACCTACGACTGCACCTATGACAGGAGAAGACAAGCTACGTCAAGCCCACAGTCGCCAAAAAGTTTTGAACATTTCAAAATCCAGCGGTGACCAGAAAAACGTTATGACTCTCTAGGAGACTTGAGACTACTCACGACCATACAGGCATCATCCCGCGACCATGTGGCAACAGCCTAGTCGCCGAAAAAATTGCCTAAGTGGGACAGGGGCTAAAGTGAGGAACAAATCCAGTGGACCTTAATCCAAAGATGTATAAATGCCAATCTAAGTATTGATTTAAAATAAGGTAAATTTAAATCCAGCTGCAGAACTGAAAGTTATAACCCAGAATATAATGTAAAATGAAACATAATTAAAATTCAACGAGCAGTTAACAGTGGAATTTATCAATCCTCTTACTTAGTTCCAATGCAAAGATAACAGGGTTATAGTACTTGAATTGGCATCTCCACCAATCCACTTTTATTGGGCTCAGCTAACTCACAATACACTAGACTAGAGTTACTGAGGCAACATACTAGGCACTCTAATTCATCTCCATGTTGAATTTAGCAATATAAAATAAAATGTAGAAGTAATCTTAAGGAAATCACTCACACTCTCATTAGCTCGTTTCCAAAAGCAGCCAGACACAAAGACCACTGCGATTGGTGGGGTTATGTAGGAGGTAATGGATTGGATGTATATAAAGAGTTGGCCACCTTGGCTTGCTTGCACCAGAGGAATCCACAAAACAGATACCACCACTAGGATCAACACAAATATCCTGAAACAAAGAGAGATCGTGTTTAACAGCATCAGTGTTCATTTTGAGTCTTATCATTCTGCTGATTCCTCCCATGAGCACGGGGAACCCTGTTTTACATGAATAATTGACTGTTCTCATAATTGCAGTTTTCAATAGAAAGGCACCATTGAGCAAAATAGCCAATGCCGCATTTTCTTACCTGCCAACAATCATGAGCTCCCACTCAGAGCAGCGGGGCCGGACGTGATGCCAGATGTCCATCGTAAATAATGTACTTGCACTATTGAAGATTGAAGTGAGGGAGGACATGAGAGCAGCAATCATGACTGCAACTATTAGGCCCCGTGCTCCTGCAGTGGGAGAATGAGAACAGGAATGGGTTCAAGCATTGTACTAAAGCCAGCATCCTGTGCAATCCTTACGTGTGATTAATGGGATACATTTAAATCCTCTAAACTAAATGAATCAGGGACAAATACTTCCTGTCCCTTCCTCCATATTATTACAAACTTCCATCCTCTAAAATATAAAAATAGAACCAGAGGTAGATAATTTAGCCCTTTGCATCTGCTTCACCATTTAACACGATTGTTGTTGATTATTTATTAAAACACTACTTTCCTGCATGAACAGCCACATCCCTAAATTATCTTAACATCTAAAAATCTATCAATTTCTGTGTTGAATATTCTTAGTTACTGACACCCCACATCTCTTGGGTAGAGGTTTCCAAAGATCAGTGAAGAAAGCTAATGGAATATTGGCCTTCATAACAAGAGGATTTCAGTTTAGGAGTAAAGATGTTCTTCTGTAGTTGTATAGGGCTCTGTTGAGACCACATCCGGAGTATTGTGTCCAGTTTTGTTCTCCTAATTTGAGGAAGGACATCCTTGTGATTGAGGCAGTGCAGCGTAGATTCACGAGATTGGTCCCTGGGATGGCGGGACTGTCTTATGAGGAAAGATTGAAAAGACTAGGCTTATACTCACTGGAGTTTAGAAGGATGAGGAGGATCTTATAGAAACATATAAAATTATAAAAGGACTGGACAAGCTAGATGCAGGAAAAATGTTCCCAATGTTGGGCGAGTTCAGAACCAGGGGGCCACAGTCTTAGAATAAAGGGGAAGCCATTTAAGACTGAGGTGAGAAAAAACTTTTTCACCCAGAGAGTTGTAAATTTGTGGAATTCCCTGCCACAGAGGGCAGTGGAGGCCAAGTCACTGGATGGATTTAAGAAAGAGTTAGATTGAGCTCAAGGGGCTAGTGGAACCAAGGGATATGGGGAGAAGGCAGGTACAGGTTATTCATTGCGGACGATCAGCCATGATCGCAATGAATTGCTGTGCTGGCTCGAAGGGCCGAATGGCCTCCTCCTGCACCCATTTTCTATGTTTCTAACCACCTCTGGTTGAAGGATGTGTCTTATATGGCTGTCTCTTTATTTGGACACCTGATTCTACACACTTCAGCCAGGGAAAACATCCTCTCATAGCAAAGGTAAGCAAGTGAGTGTGCAAAATATGATAAATGGTATATTAATTGGGGAAATAGTCAAAAAGCATATTATCTAAATAATGAGAGATGACAAAACTCTGAGATATTGAGAGATATGACTTTCCTGATGAATGATTTGCAAGCAGGTGGTCTCAGATTACAACAGGATCAACTGGGAAACTGAGAAAAGGAATGGTACATGGAATGTGAAATGCTTTATTTTGGAAAGATAAACAAGGGCAGGGCATACACAGCAAATGACAGGCTTTTGGGGATGTTGTAGAACAGAGAGACTAAGGGGTACAAGTACAGAGTTTCTTAAAAGTGACAAGGTGATGAAGGAAATGTATGGCTCACTTGTCTTCATTGCTCAGGGTCTTGAGGACAATTGTTGGGACAATATGTTATATCTGTAAAATACATTGGATGTTGAGATGATGTTTTAACTTGTGAGTGAATCTTGAACCAGGGGTCCCCATTTAACAATAAGTCACTCATCTGATAAATCAAGTGACTTTTTTTTAATCTCAGGGAACCTTTGGAATGCTCTTCTTCAGAGGACAATTGTGGCAGAAATGGTGAAAATCAAAATATTTTATGGCAAATGTAGATGAATAGTTAATATGCAAAAGTTACTGCTGGTACCTGTAAGTAGGAACGCCAAGACAATGTTATAAATATATCAGTCAGAATTCAATCAAAGAATGGAGTTGGCTTAAAAAGCCAAGTAGCCTCCTTCTCCATGTTGGTAAACCTATATATAACTACTTACCCAGTTAAGCGCCATTGAAATTTTGCATGCCTCAATAAAATAATATCCCATTCATCTGAACTCTACAGAGTTATCTTCAATAATTTCTCATATGATAAAGTGCCATCCCAGCAATCAAACCTGCACTCCCTCTGCTGCAAATACACCCATGTTGGAGGTTTGCTGCTCCCAGAACCAGTAAAATGACAGTAACCTGAAGATGCCTAACCAGTAACCTGAAGAAGGGTTTCGGCCCGAAACGTCGCCTATTTCCTTCGCTCCATAGATGCTGCTGCACCCGCTGAGTTTCCCCAGCAATTTTGTGTACCTCCAGTAAAATGACAGGTCTTTCCCAATTACAGAATCATTTTGGTAAATAAGAAGATCAAATATCATTAAAGGAAACACACCATAACCATGGGTTTCAAGTGTTTCTGGAAAATTTCTGTCTCGTTAACTGATACACAGGACTTCCAGGTTTGTGACCTTTGAATAGATCTGTGATTTCTCCCCCAGTTCTGCCCCGGGACATTCTAAACAAGATCTCGATGCAAGAGGCATTTGATGTCTATTGCTGTGGAGAACATCACAAGCTGAGAAAAGAAACTTATGAACTTATGAAGCGCATTTAGGTCACTTTTTATATTCTATTTTATATGGATTAATGTTAGCCGAGGTTTGATCTGATATACAGTAATCCCTTGTTATTACAGACCTTTTTATAATGGATTTTGGTTATAGTGAATAAAGTGGCAGCTTTTTAAAGCATCCCAAAGTTCGTTAAGCCACTAATATGTCGGAGACCATTAGTAAAGTAATCTCACGCATGTCATGACACTATTAAGATAGCAATGATGAATCTTCCAGACGTAGTTCGTTGATTAATTGCTTCTTTATTGTAGAAATACAGAACAATGAAATAAGTCTTAGCTTCCGTTCTTAATCGTCGTCCCAATCATGCTTGTGGTCATGATGATAATGTGTCGTAGACATGGTAGAAAACTGTATCATCTCATGGCTCCGACATCAAACTGAAAGTAATCTATCTGAGCGTCTGTGCTAGACTCTTCTGGCTAAAAACAACTGGCCCACACAGGTTTTTCAGCCATTTCCAGACTGCGCCTGCCAATGCTGCCATCACCACTGCCACTGCACTCCAGCCACCTGCAGGCTGTGAGCAAAGACTCCATCGAACCTCGCCTCTCCTACAGCCGTCCAGTTGCAGTACGAGGGTCTGAAGAAGGGTCTTGACCTGATGCATCACCTATCCACGTTCTCCAGTGATGCTACCTGACCTGCTGAATTACTCCAGCACTTTATGTCCTTTTGTGTATTAAGCAGCACCTGCAGTTTTTTGTTTCTACTACTGAAACAATGATACTTTATTACTCAGTAATCCCTTACTTGGTTTTAGTGGGCTATTGGCAACACAGACACCATTCCCCCTCTTTACTTATAACCTACTATTTTGTAACAAATACGGAAATAGCTGCCGGAGAGTGGGGAAAACATATCTGACACATTGACTGAAGTTATGGAGGCACACAGCACAGTGGCAGGCATTTTGACAAGTCACTTCTCTCCACAGTTGGATCCAGCCAATCAGAAAGTTGAAGCAGTGGATGGCAGTGTCATTCCAACTCATTTCCAGCAGCAACTTAGCATGGGCAGTAATTTTTTATGCCTAATTTTATTCTTTTCCTACTTTAACAATGTACCTCCAGGGAGCAGCTGCATTACAAGCAGTGGATAAGCGATATCAGTGCACCCAATTGGATTGCCACAAACTCTACGACAGGTATGTTCATCTGCACAAGCCACAAGATCTAAGAACAAGAATCATAACCTTTATGAATATCATAAATTGAATTTCTCAAAATTACCCACATGTCATTCAAATGCTCAAAAATATTTTCAATATCACCTTATTTCACTACTTCCACAGTTAATACAATGTAGAGACATTTACTGACTTTTACTGATTAATATCGAAGAACTCTCCCACTCTCCCTACCCCTCTCTCCTTCTCTCTCCCCTTATGCCCCTCCCTCCCCTCCCCACTCTTCTTCCTCTTCCTTTCTTCCTCTCACTTTCCCTTTCCCGCTCCTTTCCAATCTCAGTCCTCCTGTCCTTCCCCTCCCTTCCCCTTTCTCTCTATTTTTTCCTCTCCTTTTCCCTCTCCCTTTTCCTCTCACTTTCTCTTAGCTTCTCCCAATCCCTCTTTCTCTTGCTCACTCCTCCCCCTTCCACGGTATCTTTATTTTTACTTTTCATTTTCTAACGGCCAGTTGTTAGGTGTTAAGGTGAAAACATCATTTCCACCCTATCCTAGACTTTCTCTCTACACTTGCCACGATACACCAGTTCTGAAGCACAAAATGTGCTTGTTTTCTCACATTCCCAGTTCTGGAAAAGGCTCCTTGACCTGAAACATGAATTTTGTTTCTCTCCCCATGGATGCTGTTTTGCCGGTTGAATGATTCTGACATTTGCGATGGTTTACTTCTGACAGATATGTCTGGGTTGAACCATAGTTTGCAAAATTCCTTCTTCATGAAAGGAGTTGTCCTTTTACACAGGCATTCTTCACACCTCACTGTTCATTTGTTCACTTGGAACAAATGCTGTCCATAGACATAATTCTGAACTGCTTCTTTTTCACTTAAAACTGTGCTTCATTCCCACTCTGACCTCACTATTCCAGGCTTTCGACAACATTCTACCTACAGATCCATGGAAGCTTGAAAGACGAGGCCTCATTTGGTCACAAGGGCCTTTCCACCTGACAGTACTAAGTTCAGCAATTTCAATGATGATTCTGTTCTTCCCAATTAAACCTTGAGTAGCCCCATTTTTCGTTTCTTCACTTGTTCTCCTACCACATTTTTCTGCATTGCACAAGCAAACCATTTCTCAATATTGGAAGCAAAATATTGCAAATGCTGGAAGTAATGTTGAGCCCGGTAGTCTATCTTGTGACTGTGGAAAGAGTCATTTTATTTGTATTTTACCGTAACAATGCAGGAGCCTGAAGGTGAAAGGTCAGTGTGCAAAAGAAGTGGGGAGCCTGTAAACTTGAATGAAGGAGATCCACAAAACTAGGCTAATCCATGGGATTAGACGGGTTGTGCTATCATCAGTGGTGTGTCCTTTAGAGTTCAAAAGAATGTGGGGCGATCTTAGTGAAATATATAAAATCCTAAGGGAGCATAGCAGAGTCAATGTTGAGATATTGTCAGTATGGGAATTGTCAAATGAGGGAATACATATAATATTAGGGAGCAGATATTTAAAACTAGAAATAGCTATCAGGTGTGTGGGAACGTCCTCTCAGTAGCTAATCCGTAATTCTCTATCCTGAAGGTTTGGGAGGCAGGATCATTGGAGATAGTTAAAGAAGTGGATCCATTTTTTAAATGTTAGAGAATTGAGGGCCAAGGGTAACTGGGAACAGAAAAGTTGTTGAGGTCTGGTGCATGTCAGCCTTGGTCATATTGAATGGCAAGACAGGCTAGAGAGGCCGAGTGGCCTATCGGAAGGGAGAGTGTACGCTGGCGCGGTTTAGCTGCCGCTGCTCTCTCTTCACATTGTGTTTTTGATTTTTTGTCTTTGGATCGAATTCTGTCTTTAATTTGTGTATTGGTGATGCCTTTATTATTTATTTTACTCCGATTATATGTTTTTTTTAGGTAAGGTGTCCTTGAGACTTTGAAAGGCGCCCACAAATAAAATGTATTATTATTATTATTATTATTATTATTATTATTCGTATACCTGTGTCAGAGGGCACTTTCAAACAGATGTACAGTGCTTTCAGAAAGTATTCAGACCCCTTCACTTTTTCCACATTTTGTTACGTTACAGTCTTATTCTAATTGGAATAAATTCTTTTTTTTAATGATCAATCTATACACAATACCCCATAATAAAAAAGCAAAAACAGGTGTTTAGAAATATTTTCAATGTAATTAAAAATAAATAACTGAAATATCACATTTACATAAGTATTTAGACCCTTTGCTCAGTACTTTATTGAGGCACCATTGGCAGCGATTACAGCCTCAAGTCTTCTTGGGTATGATGCTACAAGCTTGGCACACCTGTATTTGAGTAATTTCTTCCATTCTTCTCTGCAGATCCTCTCAAGCTCTGTTAGGTTGGATGGGGAGTGTCGATGCACAGCTATTTTCAGGTCCCTCCAGAGATATTCGATCGGGTTCAAGTCCGGGCTCTGGCTGGGCCACTCAAGGACATTCATATACTTGTCACAAAGCCTGCGTTGTCTTGACTGTGTGCTTAGGGTTGTTGACCTGTTGGAAGGTGAACCTCCACCTCATGCTTCACCGTAGGTATGGCATTGGCCAGATGATGAGCGGTCCCTGGTTACTTCCTACGTGACACTTGGCATTCAGGCAAAAGAGTTCAATCTTGGTTTCATCAGACCAAAGAATCTTGTTTAAGTGCCCTTTGGCAAACTCCAAGCGGGCTGTCATGTGCCTTTTACTGAAGAATGGCTTCCGTCTGGCCACTCTACCATAAAGGCCTGATTTGTGGAGTGCTGCAGATACAGTTGTCCTTCTGGAAGTTTCTCCCATCTCCACAGAGGAACTCTGGAGCTCAGTCAGAGTGATCAACGGGTTCAACACCTCCCTGACCAAGGCCCTTCTCCCCCGATTACTCAGTTTGGCCGGGCAGCCATCTCTATGAAGAGTCCTGGTGGTTTCAAAGTTCTTCCATTTAAGAATGATGAAGGCCCCTGTGCTCTTTGGAACCTGCAATGCTGCAGAAATTGTTTTATACCGTTCCCCAGATCTGTGCCTCGACAGAATCCTGTCTAGGAGGTCTACGGACAATTCTTTTGTCTTCATGGCTTGGTTTTTGGTCTGACCTGCACTGTCAACTGCGGGACCTTATATAGACAGGTGTGTGCCTTTCCAAATCACGTACAATCAATTTAATTTACCACTGGTGGAATCCAATCAAGTCGTAGAAACATCTCAAGGATAATCAATGGAAACAGGATGCACCAAAGCTCAATTTTGAGTTTCATAGCAAAGGGTCTGAATACTTATGTAAATGTGCTGTTTCAGTTATTCCTTTTTAATTACTTTGCAAAAATTTCTAAATACCTGTTTTCCCTTTTTTATTATGAGGTATTTTGTGTAGAATGTTGATAAAAAAATAAATGTAATCAATTTTAGAGTAAGGCTGTAACGTAACAAAATGTGGAAAAAGTGAAGGGGTCTGAATACTTTCTGTATATTTATACTTTGCTTGAGAAACTTTCATGTACACACATAACAAATTCTGCTTCACCTAATCCCTTCACACTACAGCAATCCCAGTCAATATCAGGAAAGATAAAATCACCTACTATTGCAACCCTATTATTCCTACACCAGCCTGCGATTTCATTACATAATTGCGCCGCTAATTCCTGCTACTATTGTTGCATGCAGATGACTTTGCTGAATAGACATGAGAAGTATTAATTTAAGATTAAAAAGTTTGTCACGGCTACAGTCCGAGATGTCATTTCTGATGGTTCGTTTAGTGAGGCTATATAGGTGGAGCTGAGAAATAAAAAGGAGATGATCACATTGTTGGGAGTGTACTACCTGCCCCCAAATAGTCCACGGGAATTAGAAGACCAAATATACCAGGAGATTGCAGGCAGATGCAAGACTAATAGGGTTGTAGTAGTAGGGATTTTTAACTTTCCCAATATAGTCATAGTGTCAAAGGCTTAGCCAGGGTGGAATTTGTTCAGAAAGTTTCCTCAGATAATATGTAATGCGCACTAAACAGGAGAAGGCAAAGCTTGATGTACTCTTAGGAAATTGGGAAGGGCAGTGACTGCAGTGTCTGTGGGTGAGCTTTTTAGGACCACCTACCACAGTTCTATTAGCTTTAAGATAGTTATGAATAAAGACAGGCCGGGCGCTCAAGTTAAAATTCTGAATAGGGGCAGAATTTATTACTTCTACCTTGGTACAAGTAATAATAAAGAAACTATTGAACCTTTCAACCTGCATTTGGCCCATATCCCTCTAAACCTATCCTATCCATGTAATTGTCCAAATGCTTTTTGAACATTGCGATAGTACCTGCCTCAACTATCTCCTCTGGTGGCTCGTTCCATATACCTACGACCCTTTGTGTTAAAAAAGTTGACCCTCGGGTTCCTAATACATTTCCCCCCCCCCTCACTTTAAAACTATGTCCTCTGGTTTTTAATTCCCCTACTCTGGGTAAAAGACTCTATGCATTTACTCTATCTATTCCAGTGAGAGACAGTGCCCCCATGTGGTCCTGGACTTTCTTCCCACTGTATATAAAATATATCATGTGAGTTCACCCTTCTGCGAGTGTCAGTGTGGTCATTGCTGAACACAACATCACCCCTGACGCCACAGTACTTATAAAATCACTTGGGATTAATCTTAATATTATCTGCCAGAGCTATCCACTGTCCCATTTTTTCCCTCCTGATTTCCTCTTTAGTGTGCTCCTTGGTCCCTGAAACTCCTCCAGTGATACACTTGATTCCAGCTGCCTATGCATGCCCCATGCCTCCTGTTTATTATTGTACAGAGCCTCGATTTCTCTCATCATCCAAGTTTCCTACCTTTTGTTGGTGGTGTTTGTACTAGCCATGGAATGGGAGGAAGCGTTTTCCGCCGTATTAGAGAAGCCTATATTACTGGAGTATAATCTTATTATATTACTAAATCTCTGATCTTGACCGCTTTTGGCCGACTGTGCTGCGATTTCCGAGAGAACGCCGCCACCTACAGCCGTCATTTTTGGCCACCTCGCTCAGAGCCCCCCTCCGCCGTATGAGTACGGAGGATTTTTTCCGTCGATTAAAAATTAGAGAGATATTAATGTTTTTACAAAATTCCCCATTCTCTCTGCTGCCCCTGCTGGCGGAAGGGGGAGGGACTATAAAACCAGGAAGTGTCGTGCCTCACTCTGTCTCTGCCAGACCAGGAAGTGAGAGGGTCATGGCTCTCTGAGCTGCGAATAACTCTGAACGCACGTCTAATCCATGGTGAGTCCCCTCCATGCGGCTGTAAAGTGGCTGCAGCCCTTTTTTAAAAGTTTGTGTTCACAAAATGAATTTTGTTTGTCGGGTGGCTGCAGCCCAATTGTTTGCCTCGCCTTTTTGACAAGTTTGTGTTCACAAAATGAATTTTGGTTGTCGGGTGGCTGCAGCCCAATTGTTTGCCTTGGCTTGGCTTTTAAAATTGTTGCAACAGTTGGATGCCTGCCCAAGCATCCATACGGCCCACAATGTCTATACTAGCCCTCTGGAAACCAGTAGTTTCAGCCCGCAACACCCATACTAGCGCAACAGACAGCCCCCCCCCACTGGTTAGCAGTATTGGAATTTGTGGAGAAGTGGAATATTGCGTTGGGGACCAGCCCTCCCGTGTGATGCTGGGACCCAACGGGTCCCACTTAGTCTAGTATACTATTAGATGTTAAACTCCTGCCTGAAGTCAGTCTTGTTTCTACAAGTTTTATGATTGACAATGGGAGTTGATAATGGCACATACAAAAGGTGAAGCCATCAAGCTAATTATCCTGCCCAGATTTATGAAAGGTAGTTCGAAGGAAGTGTATATTGCTTATCATCCTAGATTTAATTGATAACAATTGTTATGTAAAATAGGCTTACCGGGATAAAGCACTCGACTGATCATGCCTGGAAACACCATTATGAAAATTGGGAAGATCTTCAAATAGGCTGCAAACAAGCTTCCACCTTTGGCATGGAGAATTGATTTAGCAGAAAGCGATCGCTGGACAATGACCTGAAATCAATACAAGGCACCAGATAATTACATTAGATTCAATAAATCCTTGTTCAGCACATTTTCAGAGAATTGCACAGAATTTTCAACACAAAACATTTCACAAAGCATTCAATGTGCAGCAGGATGTGTGCTCCACATGCCTACCTCTGCACACCTTTATTTCCCCTTATAACATTTCCTGCCATCCCTCTCACATGCACATATCTAGTTGCCTTTTAAATACAATCTATTCCACTTGCCACAGCTACTCTATAGTTATAATTATCTGCTGCTACACAAATACTTCTTCCAAATTACTTGTCGGATTGAAGTTTGGGTTAGTAGTATGCATTCTCTGGATGCCAGGAACGTCCTTGATGTCCAAAATGGTAGCTGGAGTTCATGGTCAGGTGAAGTGCCAACTTGTAGTGGACCCCTGAATGTTGTGTCAGTGGCTTGCATTAACAATCCACATGTGCTGATTTCACAACTGCCTTGCTATTTTGGAGTTTGCAGCTGAGTCAATACTCTGTCTTAACTTTGTATTTCTGATGACACATTACGCAACAGGAAGGATCCCTCCAGTGCAAGACTTAATCCATCTATGGAACTTAAAAGGATCGTTAGTTAATTACAGGGCTGTTGATATTTTTTTCCAACGGTGTGCATACAATAGGCGGTATATTGGGAAAGTTAAAATTCCCTACTACTACAACCCTATTAGTCTTGCATCTGCCTGCAATCTCCTGGTATATTTGGTCTTCTAATTCCTGTGGACTATTTGGGGGCAGGTAGTACACTCCCAACAATGTGATCATCTCCTTTTTATTTCTCAGCTCCACCTATATAGCCTCACTAGACGAACCATCAGAAATGACATCTCGGACTGTAGCCGTGACAAACTTTTAAATCTTAAATTAATACTTCTCATGTCTATTCAGCAAAGTCATCTGCATGCAACAATAGTAGCACGAATTAGTGGCACAATTATGTAATGAAATCGCAGGCTGGTGTAGGAATAATAGGGTTGCAATAGTAGGTGATTTTATCTTTCCTGATATTGGCTGGGATTGCTGTGGTGTGAAGGGATTAGATGAAGCAGAATTCGTTACGTGTGTACATGAAAGTTTCTCAAGCAAAGTATAAATATACAGAAAGTATTCAGACCCCTTCACTTTTTCCACATTTTGTTACATTACAGCCTTACTCTAAAATTGATTACATTTATTTATTTTATCAACAATCTACACAAAACACTTCATAATAAAAAAGGGAAAACAGGTATTTAGAAATGTACAGCAAGCATTTAAGAAGGTAAATTGTCTGTGAGCTTTATTGCAAAAAGATTTGTGTATTAGAACATAAAGTATAGATGAAATCAAATGGGGCTCTGAGAAGGCAGCTTCTGGAATATTACATACAGGGTTGGTGCCCCTATCTAATATATCTTATCCATGATAGCGGGAGTACAATGAAAGTTCACCAGATTGATTCCCGGGGTGGATAGTTTGTCCTATGAGGAGCAATAAACCACATTAGGTCTGTTCACTCTAGAATTTAAAAGAACAGGATTTCAGTGAAACACACACCACCCCTACAGGGCCTGGCATGATAAATGCAAGAAGGGGGCTCCACGTGATGGGACTGGGAGACCAAAAATGTTTGGATAGTGCTGATTTTGTGGATGCTGGAGATATTGGAAGACTAACAATGGTTGCATAGTTGTAGACGCGTTGCAGCGGAGTTGGGTCGATTTAGTTGGGTCACTGTAAAACTGACAATGTTGAGAGAGCAGGCTGTGCCTATACTGGGAGATTGATAATACTTGTTGGATATTGTGGTTGGGGAATTGGGAGACCATCTTTGTTTGGAAGACGTGAAATTCCATGAAACAGCAACTTGTCGAACTGATGCTATTTACAATGGTGGATTGAAGGGATAGTAATGGAATTGATGACTGGCAATGTTTGGATGGTTTAGAGTTGGCTATTAGCAATCAACTATTTAGATGTTGGGGATCGGGTGGTAGTGGTGATTTGGGGGCTGCCTCACAGCTCCAGCAGCACAAGGTTCACCCTGACCTTGCATGTTGTCTGTGTGGACGTTCTCACTGTGACTACATAGATTTTTCTCATGTGCTCCAATTTCCTCCTACATCACTAATGTAGTTGAGGCTACCTGCTGTACCACCGTGTCACTGTCCACATTGCTGTTGGGTTTTCCATGCTTTAACTGGAAAGTTTATTAGTGAGGTCCTGTCACCAGTCACCACTTACAACACTGAAAGATACACTTTCTGTGAGCTTCAGTGCACTGAGCTTTGGAAGGTGTGTGAGCAGCAAGCTGTAAGTTCTGAAGCTACCCATTCAGCTCTCCCAATGTATGCAGAGTGTCCCTGTAAATAAACACAATGCATTCAAATGATCATTTGGTGCATGACCAATGTCCAAATTACATGGGAGAACCAAAGTGAAATATGTGCAGAAGTGCCCAGCCAATTCATCCAGAGTCAGGATTTCTGGATTTCCCCTCGGAACCATATACCCTGAATCAAATCACATCTGCATGTTATTCATACATAAAAAGCAGGTACAAATACAGTAGATCCAATTTTAGGCTTTTTTTAAACTTTAGTACGTTCCAACATGCCAGAATCTCATTTAAAGTAATGTTTAGGGTTGAACTTACTACATAAGCTACAATAAACTTCCCAATCTTATGCTACACGTGTTTACCATGTTAAACCTCAACATTATCAATTTATACAAGTTGTCAGCATTTGCGTAAGTAAAGGGGATCTATGGAAGAAGAGACCGTGTATTTGATTGGTTAAGTAGCATCATAATCTCCACGTAACTCTTGATAACAAATTGAAGTCTTCCAATTACAGTAATAATTGATCAGAAAAAAATATGCCAATGATTGATCTTTATGTTTACTGTCTATAGGATAGTGTTACCTGATCTGTACACCAATACCAAGTGTTAATTACAGTTGCTCCAAATATTACACCTGACCATGGATATTCAGAGTTAATTGGATCTTGGAAGACGTGAAAGGCATCATGCCTTGGCATGCCACAGGATGAATTTGTTACATGCAGTTTGGGGATGGCCTGGAAGTATTTCTTTTTGAGGCCTGAGTAACCATCAACTTCAATAAAAGCTATAAAACAAAAAAAAACTAAGTGTTTGTAATAAACAGTAAAATGGGTAGTAATCTGTACAATTTGTCATTAACTATTAGATACTTGATGGACGTTTTAAAATTTATATTTCTTTGAAATGATTTCCAAGATACAACGTTCTTCACCAAAGTACTAAAGGGCCTGTCCCACTTGCATGCGATTGCATGAGGCGTACGGGCACCGTATGGCCGCGCGGGGCCGGTCCCACTTAGAAGTGCGGAGTTGTGCGGGGCTGATCCCGACATCGCGTGGGGCTCCGAAAATCTGACAGTGTCTGAAATCTTCGTGCGCCAACGGCCTGTCAGCACGCAGGTGCATTGCGGTCGTACGCAGTGTCTTGACGGCGTACGCCTAGAGCGTGGCGTTGCGCGATGACGTCACTGCCCGGCGTGGCGTTGCGTGATGACGTCACCGTCCGTCGCCCAAATTCAGTCGGCCCGCCTCCTGCCCAGCTGATTGGTAGGTTTGACGCAAATGACGTCACGTGCGACCTTCGCGTGAACTCCGCTTCTATTTGGTCACGCCAAACGCATGCCTCATTTGATACCTCATTCTATGACTCTTTCTTTCACACATCACCATTTATGTTCCATTTCCAAACCCAAAAGTTGAGTGTATTCATTCTCATTGGTTCCAATTCTGCACTGGAATTCTGCACTGGTCAATGGGTAGTAGCATTCCTGTTGGTTTCCCTGGCCATTATGTGATCAAAACTTTCCTTTAAGGGCTTGTCCCATTTACACAACTTTTTTGGCGAGTGCAGGCGACTGTTACAGTCTTGCTGAATCGCCAAAAGGTGAATGGATCAAACGCATCCTACGACTATGTAGCAGACATCCCACGACTATGTAGAAGACAAGCTACGACTATCTACGACTTAATCACCTATACACTCATGACAATTGGCAACCCAATAGTGGGGACTGAAGACGACCACCTTCGACTTACAGTCAACTACACCCACGATCACAGAAAGCAAGTCGCCCAAAGAGTCGTAGCGTCTTTCTGGTCGTCGCTGGATTTTCAACATGTTGAACAATTTTCGGGGACAATCGGCAACAGTGGGTTTGACGCTAATGAGCGTAGCTTGACGCCAGGTGACGTAGGTTGTCGCCGGTGCTGACTTAGTTTTTCTTTTGTTGTTAACGTGATGATTCTTTATAGATTTATTATAGACAATTTCAAATTTTATGTGATTATAATATTTTTTTAAGCACTGTTGTACGTTCTTTATAATTTAATAATAAATCACTTTTCTGTTGTTAAAGTTATGATTCTTTATAGATTTATTACAGATAATGTCAAATTTTATGTGATTATCAACCTTTTTTTGTTGTTAAAACTTGTTTCAATATCAATAAAGGAAATACTTGACATTTTGATGGCAAATTGATGTATGAAGATATTATATTTCAGAGCAGTGTCTCATGGCATCATTTTCAAATATTTAAATTTCATATATTTTGTTCAATAAAACAAACACAAACACAAGCATTGTACTGTATTGAAAATTAAACTCTTTTGGGAGGATGTGGGTGGCCCTCAAAAGAGCCTTTTCTTGTTGTCTATTGTGGGCTCTCTTCTCGAGTGGTGGAATTCTGTTTGTGGTGTGGGATATTTGCTGCTGGTCTTCAGATCATGTCGTTCTGCCATGATACACTGCCTAGTTCGGAGTTGTAATAAGTGCAAAGATGGTCTCTCTGGTCCTTGGCTCTCTTGTTGTAGGTGTTTCCTGGCAATCTCTCCAGTGCCATCATCGGTGCAGCATGTCCTCCAGTTCTCCATGAGCCTGGTGTGATATTGCCTGTCTGTTTGTCCACTCGGTCACCCTCCACCATGGCTGGTGCTGCTGCACTTCTGGTATGGATCAGGTTGTGGAGGACACATGCTGCGTAGACAATGGTCTCCACATTCTTGGGCTCCTGCTCTATCGTAGTCAGCAAGCATCTGAATCTGCTGATGAGGATGCCGAAGGCATTTTCCATGATCCTCCTAGCCCTGGATAGCCTGTAGTTGAAGAGCCTCTGCTCCCTTGACATCTGCCTGTGAGGTTATGGCTTCATCATCCATGACATGAGTGGGAAGGCATCATCAGCAACCAGTGTGTGAGGGATGTCAGGGTTGTCTTCTCCTTGAAGAGGTTCTGGATCAGGAAAGCCTGCTCTTCCTTCTTCCAGTGCTTGCCCAAGGGAGGTCTCTCTCCAGATCCTACCATCTGCGACACTGCCAGGTGTGCCCACATCCACAAACAGGAAGTTGTAGTTTGCATCCACCACAGCTATGAGTATGATGGAATATAACTTCTTGTAATTGAAGTACATTGAACCTCCCTTGGGTGGACACCTGATAGCCAAATGCTTGCCGTCCACTGCCCCACATGTGTGCTGGAAGTTCCATCTGGTATCAAAGCCCTGCGCCACTCTCTTCCACTCATCTGGTGTACTAGGGCAGTCCATGACTTCATCTTCATAAGCATTGATGATGGTCTCACAGGTCTCTCGGACAACCTTGCTGATGGTGTTGTGGGCCACGAGAAAGCTGTAGGAGAGGTTCTTCTAGGAGTCTCCTGAAGCCAGGTAGCGGAGGGTGATGGCTAGGCACAGGCGTTGTTCCAGTGGCTTCCTCATGAAGGTCTTTTTCTCCAGGAGAGAGCCCACCCATGTCTTCAGCTCCTGAAACAGCTCAGGGGAGAGCCTAGTGAAGTTTCTGAAGGTAGTCTCATCTTCTTGCTGGAGCACAGTCATCAGGTTGTCATACTGGCCCAACCTGGGTCTCTTCAGGGACAAGGGCTTCAACCACACAAACCTCTTCATGGGCTTCTTCCCCGTTCTTCTTGTCTTGCTGATCTGCAAGCAGCAGGGCTTCTTCTTCTTGTGAAAGCAATGCCCTCTGATGTTGCTCCATGGTAGTCATGATGCAGAATGATTGGAAACCCCACCCTACAACCCCTTTTATAAGAAAACTGGGTGATTCCATTGTTTTGGAGGCCAAAATGACGTGATTTGTCTTCAGTTGTCACCGACAGAGTCGTTGCTTGTCGTAGGTGTAGGTTGTCATAGGTGTGGTCGTAGGTGGACGTCCTAAGTCGCGACGGTTGTCGGGAGCTTGTCGTAGCTTGACGTCGACTAGGTGGTAAGTTGTTGTAGCTTGTCATAGACATTGTCCTAGGGGGGTCCAGTCGCCGGCTTTTCGGCGACCTGCTACGACTATAACAGTCGCCATTAGTCGCCTAAATAATCGCCTAAGTGAGACAGGCCCATCAGTTACCCAAAAGCAACTTAAGAATGAAGATGGGAAGTGAAAACCATTCAATGAGTTGTGAAAATGTATAGGAAGGAAATGTCCAAGTATAAGTGCAAATACAGAACAATTAGGTACTGAATATTATTCTTTTCTTTGGTAATATTTTGGGGGTGAACAGTTGTGGGTAACGCAACAGAGAATTACAAAATGACAGTGACTTAAATATAACAAAGTAACTATGTTAGCAGCTTGATTGAATAGACATTTAGCCTTTTAAACCAAACGTAACGTGAATGGAGAGCAACTCCCAAGATACAAGGGAAAACTAAAAACTAGAGCAGTGGCAGAAAATTAAAGGCATGTAAAAACTGAGTTGCATATTGTCCTCAATGGTGCAGATGAGAACAAGACTCAAGTATTGTGGAAACAAATGGAAGAATTAGGGTTTAATGAATGAATGATGATTTAATTCAATCAAATGTGTTACTTAAAGAAAAAAAAGAAAATTCAGTGTGTCAGTTGAACAGAAATTGAGATTGCATACAACTGGATGTCACCCCCATGGCTTTAATGGAATACATTTGAACTTCGCCTTTTCAGGAGCTTTTCAGACAACTTTGAAGATACCTTCGAATATTTTTTACAAAAGCATTAAAGTGCTATTGTTATTGTTGGTTTTGAAGTTAAATGACAGCATTCAGCAGAACCAAAGCCCTGTCTGCCTTCTATGTAAACCTAGAAGTTGCCTTGGCACTAAACAGACTTCAAAGCACTCAAAGCAGAATACCAATTCAAGAATATTCCTCCTAAGTTACAATGTCAGAAATATAACAATAATTTAGGTACACATACCATATATCATAAGAACCAGAGCTCCTAGCAGCATGATCCCTGTTTGCAGTGTGTCCGTGTATATTACTGCAGCCAGCCCACCTATAAAAGACATAGCACAAATCAATCTTCAAACATAAATCAAAAGAATATATTAGAAAGCATGAGACAATCCAATCCAGCTTCATGCCTACAAGTCTTCATAACTGAGTCTGATTGCAGTTGTTTATCAGCATGACACATGAATATCAAGCACTCACAACTGTGTATATTTTTGTTTTAATAAATACTTGTGACATAGACAATAGACAATAGACAATAGGTGCAGGAGTAGGCCATTTGGCCCTTCGAGCCAGCACCGCCATTCAATGTGATTGTGGCTGATCATCCACAATCAGTACCCCGTTCCTGCCTTCTCCTCATATCCCCTGACTCCGCTCGTTAAGAGTCCTATCTAGCTCTCTCTTGAAAGTATCCAGAGAACCAGCCTCCGCCGCCCTCTGAGACAGAAAATTCCACAGACTCACAACTCTCTGTGAGAAAAGTGTTTCCTCGTCTCCGTTCTAAATGGCTTACGTCTTATTCTTAAACTGTGGCCTCGGGTTCTGGATTCCCCCAACATCGGGAACATGTTTCCTGCCTCTAGCGTGTCCAAACCCTTAATAATTTTTTCTGTTTCAAAAAGATCACCTCTCATCCTTCTAAACTCCAGGGTATACAAGCCCAGACGCTCCATTCTCTCAGCATATGACAGTCCCGCAATCCTGGAATTAACCTTGTAAACCTAAGCTGCACTCCCTCAATAGCAAGAATGTCCTTCCTCAAATTAGCGGATCAAAACTGCACACAATAATCCAGGTGTGGTCTCACTAGGGCCTTATACTACTGCAGAAGGATCTCTTTGCTCTGATACTTAACTTCTCTTGTTATAAAGGCCAACATGCCATTCGCTTTCTTCACGGTCTGCTGTACCTGCATGCTTACTTTCATTGTCTGATGAACAAGGACCCCCCAGATCCGGTTGTACTTCCCCTTTTCCCAATTTGACACCATTTAGATAGTAATCTGCCTTCCTGGTTTTGCTACCAAAGTGGATAACCTCTTATTTATCCACACTAAATTGCATCTGCCATGCATCTTCGCACTCACCCAACCTGTCCAAGTCACCTTGCATTCTCATAGCATCCTCCTCACTGTTCACACTGCCACCCAGCTTTGTGTCATCTGCAAATTTGCTAATGTTACTTTGAATCCCTTCATCTAAATCAAACGTGTTTTTACACCTGATTATTTAGGCGCTTGTTTATAAAGCTGTGCTTCTGACAATATGTTGTGTGTATGCTGGTGTGTGTTGAAGATATGTATTTAAATTGTGTGTTTGGGATTTAATTTAGGCGTATGTATATGTTATGTAACTATATTGTAATTTATAAATTAATCTATTTGATCAGAGAATTCCAAAGGCTTCCCGCCTTCTGGAGTGAAGTTTTCTTCAGTCCTCAGTAGCCTTGATTAGTGATTGCAATACATAGTTCCAGATACCCCTGCCAAGGAATCATCTCTCCACCTGTCCCATCAAGCTTTATTTAAGAAGAGAAGTTGAGATAATCCAGGAAATTAATAGGGAAATGAGCTTCTCATCAGTGGTTGGCAAGGTATTGGAGAGGATTCTATATGATAGGATATACTCCCATTTGGAAGAGAATGGGCCACTAATGGATAGTGAGCATGGTATTGTCAGCGACAGGACATGTCGTACAAATTTTTTTTTTTTGTGGTGACGAGGGTAGGGCAGATCTTTAATTTTGTTTAGTTTAGACATATAGTGCAGAAACAGGCCCTTCGGCCCATGGATTCCACGCCGACCAGCGATCCCCGCACACTTACGCTATCCTATACACACTAGGGACAACTGCTGCGGCCCGACCTCCGGAGGTTCGGTGGCTGCAACTGCGGGTCTGGCGGACGGCGGCACCGGGAGCCCGCGGGTCCCTGGAGGGAGACCCCTTTTCGGGGCTTCCGCAACGGCGACTTCTCCTGCCCGAGTTGCGGGGTTGAAGAGCTCCTGGAGCGGGGCCTTACACCATCGCCCCGCGCGGCTTGGAATGGCCGCGGGACTGCGAGCGCACGCCGGGGGCTCTAACAACAAGACCCGGTGTGCGACCTTGCATCACCCAGCGTGGCTTTAATGGCCACGGGACAATCGCCATCGCCCGCCGGGGGCTTTGACTTTGACTCTGACATCGGGGGGGGGGGGAGTGCAGTGGAGAGATAAGTTTTTTTGGCCTTCCATCACAGCAATGTGATGGATGTTTATGTAAATTATGTTGTGTCTTGGGTCTATTTGTTTGTAATGTATGGCTGCAGAAACGACATTTCGTTTGGACCTCAAGGGGTCCAAATGACAATAAATTGAATTGTATTGTATTGTATTGTATTGTATTGTATTGTATTGTATTTACAATTATACTAAGCCAATTAACCTACAAACCTGCGGTACACAAAATTGCTGGGGAAACTCAGCGGGTGCAGCAGCATCTATGGAGCGAAGGAAATAGGCGACGTTTCGGGCCGAAACCCTTCTTCAGACTCCCTTTCCTTCGCTCCATAGATGCTGCTGCACCCGCTGAGTTTCCCCAGCAATTTTGTGTACCTTCGATATTCCAGCATCTGCAGTTCCCTTTTGAACAACCTACAAACCTGTACGCCTTTGGAGTGTGGGAGGAAACTGGAGATCCCAGAGAAAACCCACACAGGTCATGGGGAGAATGTAGACAAGCACCCGTAAGCAGGATCAAACCGGAGTCTCTGGCGCTGTAAGGCAGCAACCTAATTGCTGCGCCACCGTGCCGCCCAATATTGTCCATATGAATTTTTATGAAGCAACTTGATAAAGTTCCGCATAATAGGCTGATCCAGAAGCTGAAGATGCAGAAGATCCATGGTGACTTAGTTATTTGGATTTGGGACAGTTTTTGGGCCAGGGATCTTACTCATAGAATACAGAACATTGAAGTGGAAGGGTGTTATTCTGGCTGGAGGTCTGTGCCCAGTAGAGTTTCACTGGGATTTCTGTTGTTTGTGATCTATATAAATGATTTGGATGTAAATGTATTTGGGATGGTTGGTAAATTTGCAGATCAGACCAAAATTGGTGGTGTTGCCGACAATGGGGAAGGTTGTAAAAATATATCGCGGGATACAGATCACGTGCAAAACTATGGGGCAGATGGAGTTTAATCTGAGCAAGTGTGAGATTGAATATAAGGGGAAAGTTTATAGTTAACAGCAAGACCCTTAACAGCATTGATGTACAGAGGGTTCTCAAAGTCCAAGTCCACAGCTCCCTGAAAGTGGCAGTGCAAGTAGATGAAGTAGTAAAGAAGACATGTGGTATATATGCCTTCACTGCTCAACATTGAATATAAGAGTTAGGAAGTCATGTTGCAGCTTTATAGAACTTGCGTTAGGTTGTATTTGGAGCGTTCCATGTGGTTCTGGTTGCTCCATTACAGAGATGATGTGGAAATTTTGCAGAAAGTACAGAAGAGGTACCTTCTGGAAGAAGCTGCCTGGATTAGTGGAAATTAACTATAAGGAGAGGTTGGACAAACCTGGATTATTTTGTTATGGAGCATCAAAGGTTGAGGGGAGGCCTGATAAAAGTATATAAAATTAAAGGACGCATAAATAAGGTAGACAGTTGGGACCTTTTTCTCAGGGTGGAAATATCAAAGGCAGAGGGATAACGTTTAAGGGAGATGTGAGGAGCAAGTTTATTATACAGTGAGTGCACTACTAGATGTGATAGTGGTGGCAAATTACTAATAGCATTTAAGAGGCTTTTGGATATGCACATCGATATGCAGGGAATGGAGGGATGTGGATCACATGCAGGCAGAGGAGATTAATTTAATTTAGCGTTCTATTCAGTACCATCATTGTGGGCCAAGAGACCTGTTCCGGAGCTATACTGTTTTATGTTCTATATTCTAAACTCTTTAAGTACATTGTATGCTTCAATTAGGTCACCTCTCACTCTGCTGAGCTCAAGAGAGTACCAGATCTAATTTTTCTTTATGGTGCATCCTAGGAACCACCTTTGAGATCCTTCAAAGAATTCACTCATTCTTTGGGTTGGGAGATCAGACCTGTGCGTGGCATTCCAGGATTTAGTATTTAAATTTTAATATGGATGGCAGGTTTTAATAGAGATGGCGGGGTGTGGAAGGTTTGCAGCTGCAACATGTGTAAGTTAATAAACTCAACATTGTCCAGTGTCCATGTCATGAGAAAATTTGGCTATGGGTTCTTTGGCCAATACTCTCAGAAAAGTGAGAGGTGATCTCTTTGGAACACATCAGATTCTAAGAGGATTTGACAGACCCGATGCTATGAAAACATTTTCCTTTGTAGGTGGGCATTAATTCATGAAGGTTGAGGTCGACAGGTTTTTGTACAACAAAGGAATGAAGGATTATGTGGAGGACAAAGGTTAAATCAGTCAATTCTAGTTTTTCATGTTTTTATAACAATCTCTGGGGATATACAATCCCTACTGCACAAGGGAAATATTTATAAATCCACCAACCATAGGAGATGTTCCAGTGGAGAAAACTGGTTATAGTTGCAGGTAAACAATGAGCCCTAATCCCTAAGGCTGGCATAGTTGTGCAGTTTGCTGAGAACTACTGCCTCTCAGCATCACTTTCATTCTGTTGATGCTGTTCCGGTGGAGTCCTCCCTAAAACGGCAAGATTTTCCTCTGAGCACTCCAGATTCCCTCCCACATCCTAAAAATGTTGGCAACTGGCCAGTGTAAACTGTCTCCACTGGATGGAGTTGATGGGAATGTGGGGAGAATTAAATTAGTTAATGTAAGATGGGTATAAATGGGTGGTTGATGGCTAATGTGGACTCGGTGAGTCACATAGCAGATTCTAGAGGCCCATCAGCTTCAGGGAGTGGTCGGGCTGAGGGTGGTGGGTGGCAGACTGTAGGTAAGGAAAAGGGGGGCTCTAAGAGAGAGGCATCGAGCGAAAGACCCGAAATGTCAGGAGACGAAGGAAGTAAAGTTAGGAGAACTAGAATTATTGAAGAATTCGTCGTGCTGTTTAAAGTTAAAGGAACAAATCAAGGAGATGCAGGATTTAGAGCAGTGAATCCATTAAAAATTACCACCACTTTGGAGAGCCAGATAGGCTGGGATTTTCAGGCCAAGATTCTGTATAATGGGATGTTAAGAGTTTGTTGCAAAGACAGAAAACAGTTTAATGATGCTAGGGGTGTGGGGAAATTGGTGGTCAAGGTGGAGAGTTTGGTCCCTAGAGGAAGACAGCAGGGAATAAAGCGAGTGGTGTATGGGATGTATGATGGCTTGTCTGAGAAGGAGATCTTAGAAAACGTTAAGGGGGCCCAGGTAATTGATGTTGTGAGATTTAAGAGTAGGAATGGAGTCAGGGACCCGCCGGTCCTGCTTATGTTCAAAGATGGAGTACTGCCACAGAGAGTGTTTCTTGGGAGTATGGCGTATCAAGTGAGGGAGTTCATTAAACCACCGTTGCGCTGTTATAACTGTCAGAGGTTTGGACATGTTGCTGGGTCTTGTCGGGGTAAAAGAAAGTGCGCAAAGTGCGGTGGAGATCATGCAATACAAAATTGCAAGGCAGAGGCTCCTAAGTGCCCTAACTGTGATGGGGATCATGCAGCAGGGTTTCATGGTTGTGAGCGCTTTGTTCAGGCGAAGCGAGTACAGGAAGTGAAGGATCAGAACAACGTGTCATATGCAGAGGCAGCTCAAAGGGTGGCTAGAGAACGCGGAGATGTGAGCGCTGGGACTAGAGTGGTGCTAGGAAGCCAGATCACTGTGCCAAACTTGCCGTCGGCTTTTCCATCTGACATGTTGATTTTTAATAAGGAGTCATTTCTGTCTTTTGTTTCTGATGTGCTGGTAGGAGCTAAGAAAGCAGCTAACCGGTCAGATATCATCAGGTTAGTGGTGGGGGCAGCTGAAAGGTTCCTCAGTGTAAAGCAGTTGCCAGAAAAGTTGCATCAATACATGACGGAGAGTCAGTGTATGGAGAGGTCACAGTTGTCGAGAGCTAGCAGTATGGAGTATGTCAGTGAGGTGGATGATGGTGATCCTCATTAACACCATAATGTTTTATATACTTCAATGGAACGCCCAGAGTCTGATTGGAAATGGTCAAGAGTTAAAGAGATTTGTTGATGAATTTAAAGAAGCACCAGAATTAATATGTATCCAAGAGACATGGTTAAAGCCCTGTTTAGATTTTGTAATCCCAGGTTATGAATGTGTGCGATTAGATAGGTCTGATAGATCAGGTGGGGGTTGTGCAACTTTTGTTAAGACTGGGTTGCAGTATAGGAAAGTTGACATTAATTCTAATCTTGAGGTTTTGGCTGCGGAGGTTTGGTGCAGCCAGAATTCTATCACTGTGATAAATTATTATAACCCCTGTCAACCCGTGATATTGTCAGATTTTGATGAGATAATGGAGAAGGTAAGGTGTCCTGTTATATGGATTGGAGATTTTAATGCGCATAATCCTTTATGGGGTAGTGATCACAGGGATAAAAATGGTGTTATTGTTGAAGAATTTCTAGACAAGTATGAGTTGGTATTGTTAAATGATGGAAGGCCGTCTAGGTATAATATTGTGAGAAACACCTGCAGCCACATAGATTTATCAATTGCTTCATCAAATTTAGCAAGAATTGGTGAATGGGATGTAATGGACAGATATACACTGGGTAGTGATCATTATCCAATTTTATGTAGGTTTGGTAGGGATTTGAGGAGAGGTGGAAAAGAAAGTCCCTAGATATAATTTTTCTCAGGCCAAATGGGATAAATTCCAAGAGAAGGCTCAAAGCTTAGTTGGAGAGGTTAATAGTGAGGGTTCTGTAGATAGTTGGAATACTTCATTAGTCTCATGATTATTGAGGCAGCTTGTTGTACTATTCCTGTGAAGCAGGAACCTAGTATGTCTGTTCCTTGGTGGAATAAAGAATGTGATGAAGCTGTAAGGAATAGGAATATAGCCTATCGAAAATTAAGAAAGTATCCAATTTTGGTCAATGCAATGGAGTACAAGCGGCTAAGGGCAGTAGCAAGACGAGTTGTAAAGGATGCAAAGAGGAATAGTTGGAGGAAGTTTTGTGGTACTCTAGGCCCAGAAACTCCAGTAAGGCATTTGTGGTCAGCTGTGCGTAGAATGTCAGGAGTATATAAAATAAGTTTGTTACCAGTGTTGCAGAAGGGTGAGGTGGTAGCAGTCTACAATAAGGAAAAAGCAGACATGTGTGTTGACAGTTTTCAAGCAGTGCATAGATCAGAGAGCATGGGAGTGGAGAGGTGTAGAAAGAGAACTGAGCTGATGGCAGTTAATCAGTGGAAGCTGGAGAGGAGTTTAGTAAATAATAATACCTTTAATCTGTTTTTTACCATAAAAGAGTTGAAGGATGCAATTATGTCTGGGGCAAATACCACCCCGGGGAGAGATAGGTTGTCGTATGAGTTATTTAAACATCTGGATGATACTGTACTTGATGAAATCTTAGCTTTGTTTAATACTGTGGGCAGAGGGTTATTTACCAAAGGAATGGAAACATGCAGTCGTGGTCCCTATTTTAAAACCGGGCAAAGAGGTATCTGACCCTAGTTCATATCGCCCTATAGCGCTCACAGCAGTGCTCTGTAAAATTATGGAGAGGATGGTAACCAACAGACTAGTTTCTTTTTTAGAAACCAGAGGGCTATTTGTTGATGTACAGAATGGCTTTAGGAATGGAAGGTCTACAATGGAGTCTGTATCAGTTTTGGATCAGGATATTAAAAGGGCATTTAGAAGCAAGGAAACAGTAGTGAGTGCATTCCTTGATATTGAGAAGGCATATGATTCTTTGTGGAAGGAGGGATTAATGATTAAAATTTTTGACTTGGGAGTCAGGGGACGAATGTTCAACTGGATTAATGATTTTTTATTGAATAGAACAATACAAGTAATGGTTGGTAGTGTCAGCTCAGAGACTGTAGAAATAGAGAATGGAACCCCGCAGGGAAGTGTTATCAGTCCAGTTTTATTTAATATCATGATAAACGACATATTTTGTAAATTAGAGAGAGGATTTGGTCTGTCTGTTTGCAGATGATGGGGCCATCTGGAAAAGAGGTCGTAATGTAGAGTTTGTTTTAAAACAGATTCAAAGAGTGTTAGTGTCTGTAGAGGAATGGGGGAACACATGGGGCTTTAAAATCTCTGCCTCTAAGACTAAATATATGGTAAAATATGGTAAAATATATTTTTTAAGAAAGTTACCTAAGTTAGGGCTGTATATGTATGGGTCTCTATTGGATAAGGTAAAGGTTTTTAAGTTTTTGGGTGTTTGGTTTGAAGAGCGTATGACTTGGGCTGTGCATGTAGGTAAAATTGTGTTGAAGTGTGAAAAAGTTCTGAATGTTATGAGAAGTCTGGTTGGGTGTGAGTGGGGGGCCAACAGGGAGACAATGCTGCTAATTTATCAGGCCATGATCAGATCTTCTCTTGACTATGGGTGTTTTGTGTATGGGTCTGCGTCTAAAACTGTTCTGGCTAGGCTAGATGTGTTGCAGGCAAAGGCTTTGAGGCTTTGCTGTGGAGCCTTCAGGACTTCTCCAGTCCCTGCCCTGATTGTTGAAATGGGAGAAATGCCCTTATGGTTAAGGCGCATTAAGCTAGGGTTACATTACTGGGCTAAACTTTGTGGGTGTAATGATACCTTCCCAGCAAGGTGTTTGTTGCAAGAGGTTGATGATGGTAACAAATATAACACATTTTTTGTCATTATAAATCAGTGGGCTAGGAAGCTGGGTTTGGAACAAGGGGGTATTATAGAGCATACAATAAGGCTACCTGTGCCCTATTGGGTTCTTCCTGAACTGTTTATTGAGCTTGCTTTTCTTCAGGAAAAAGATAAGCGCGAGGTGACTCCAAGAATAGTGGAATATCTTAATTCAATCAGTGAGAGCACTTTGATTGTTTTTACAGATGGATCTAAAGATCCAGTTAGTGGGAGAGCTGGGTTTGGAGTGTATGTGGAGCAGCTTGGGTTGAAGATTGGCCGGCGCATTTCTGATGGAAGCTCTGTTCTCACGATTGAATTAATGGCAATTCAATGGGCTCTATGGTGGATTGAGGAAGCCAGTTTTAGAGAAGTCATTATCTGTTCTGATTCTGCAGCTGCTCTTGAAACTTTAAGAGTAGGGAAATCTAAAGCTCGTCCTGACATTCTAAATGAAATCTTGAGTGTGTTTTCTAGAAATGGGTTTGCGTGTAACATCACTTTTTGCTGGGTTCCCGGGCATGCTGGGGTGAGGGGGAATGAGCAGGTGGACCTCATAGCAAAGGAGAGTTTAAGAAGAGAAATAGATATCCATGTATCATTGGGGAGAGTGGAACTGAGAGAAATAATTAAAGAGGGCTTAACAAAAGAATGGCAGAGAGAATGGAAAATGGAAGTCAGGGGGAGACACTACTTTTCTATACAATCTGAAGTTAGGAAAATATGTTTCTGTACATCTCTGTCCCGTAAGGACTCAGTTAAACTGTGTAGATTGAGGTTGGGACACTGTGGGTTAAATTACTATTTGTGCATTGTAGGGAAACATGTTTCTGGCTTGTGTGAATGTGGGAGTAATGAGACAGTTAAGCATGTTTTCCTAGAATGTAAAAAGTATAGGGTAGAAAGAAAAGTATTGTTTGTTAGACTGACAGGACTTGGAGTTGAGGCTTTTTCTGTTTCATCTTTGTTTGGACACAGTGAGAAACATCAACTGATATCCAGGGCTGTTCTTCAATTCCTGCAAGTATGTAAGAATTTAGTTCAAACTTTGACCTGTGGAGGGCAGTAATACGCTTAGCAGCGTCTACACTGCCGGAATCCTACAAGAAGAAGAATGTGGACTCGGTGGACATGCTGAGTGATTATGACTACAGTACTAATATAAATAGTGGCACTAATAATGATCAATTTGTGTAAAGCTACTTAATGTCAGAAGACATGACAAGACCTACCTCCCACTGTGTAGATTGCAGTTAAGATGAGTAGGCCAATCACAGCAATATACAGGTCCCATTGTAAAGCAAGTTGAATAAAGATAGCTCCGGCATAGATATCAACCTGGGCGAAACACATCCATGCATAAAATATAGGACAGCAGCATTACCACATCACTACAAATCATCACAATCAGAATAAAAAGTATTTCATTCATTCCAATGGTCAATTTCTTTGAAGGACATGGTAGAGTCTTGGAGAGTGTTGCAGAAGAGAGAGACCTGGAAGCGCAAGTGCATGGTTCCTTGAAAATGGCAAGTCAGGTGGATAGTCTGGTGAAATATGAAACAGGGCCTTCTCTGATTGAGCAGATGTCACAAACAACAAGCCAAGCTGGTAGAAGAGGGAAAAGCAGAAACCAAATTAGATTTCTCAGTCTTCATGGTCGATAGGGAGAAAGTCTATTGGAAAATGTGTTGCTGTAATGCGAAATGTGTTCAGTCTGATAACAGCAATCTGCATCAGTTCAACGTTTGGTAAATAATGATTGTGCTGTAATGGGTTGCTAGAGTTTAGTTCTGGGACACTGCTTCATCGTAGCAAACAGAGGGAGAGAGCCAGCTCAACTTTAGATACACTGAGCCCAGGCACTCAGCAAAGCTTTAGAGATACTGTGCAGAAACAGGCGCTTCAGTCCACTGAGTCCGTGTCGACCAGCGATTTACAACTTACCAAAGCCAATTAAGTTTGGAAAGTTAATTGGTTTTGGTAAGCCAATTAACCTCCACTTCTTTTGGAGTGTGGGAGGAAACTCGAGCACCCGGAGAAAACCCATGTGATCACAGGAAGAACGTACAAACTCCGTACAGACAGCACCGGTGGTCAGGATTGAACCCAGGTCTCTGGCGCTGTAAGGCAGCAACTCTGCAGCTGTGTCACTGTGTACCGCCCATATCAAGTTGGTATTCGACTTCTTTATGCTCCTTCACCTTGAGCAGAGGCTTTTGCAGCCTGGCACGATCTTCATGTAAGGCTTCAGCAGAAAAATAAGTATGCAATGTGAGCTGGTACTGCTTGTGCATGGATCTCACCTCCCTCCTCAATTAATTAATGTCCATATCTAAACTGGTGATGTCAACTGTTGATTCCACTTCCTGCACTGCTTGGCAAGGTGGCAGTTTGTGAGGAACTAAAATGGGAAAAGGCTAGAGGCAGTAAAGATAGAGTTGGATGGGAGAAGTAGGTTGTACCATTGGGGGGGGGGGTGGGGGTGGGTGGGTGGGTGGGCGGGGGGAGGGGTTGTGGGGGGGATAGTTGTATGGGGGGCTTGTGGGAGGGGGTTGTGGGGGGAGGGGCAGTTGTAGGGGGAGGAGGGATGTGGGCGGGGGAGGGTTGTGGGGGTTGGGAGTTGTGTGGGCGGAGGGAACAGGAAACGGTGAGTGAGCTGGCGAAAAATCGTAGCGATACCGCATATTGTTTTTGCGTAAATAAAAAGACCGCGCACACCAGAAGATAACAAGTTTAGAGTTTTAGTTATGTATAGATACTGCCTGCGATCCACTGAGTGGGCAAGTGTTAACTGAGTGTCATAATCTTTACGCCATCTTGGATCCACCAATTTAACAAATGATCATCGAATCTTTGCGTTGCAATGTAGCATTGGAATGTGGTTGATTGAGGCTACGATAAAGTGGGGGTAAAATGCATTGAGTACTTGTATAGTTATGATAGATTGCATTTAGACTGTAGTCAATGAACTGTAGACGCCATATATGTTCCAGATGCAGCATATATGTGATGTCCAGGTGGTCCAAAGCAGAGTGGAGAGCCAGTGAGATATCATCTGCTGTTAACCTGTTGTGGTGAAAAGCAAATTGAAGTGGATCCACATCATTTCTGAAGTAGGAAATAATGTATGCCATTACCAACTCTGGGAACACTTCATTATGATGGATATAAGTCCTACCGATGGTAGTCATTGAGCCAGGCTATCATGCTGTTATTGGGCACTGATATTATAGATGCCCTAATCCTGGACGTTAACACCTCAGATGACCTGCACTCGGCACATCACATAGATGTAATGACGAAGAAGGTGCACTTGCCCCTCTACTTTCTTAGAAGTTTAAGCAATTTCAACAAATTACCTGCTATGGCAATTTCAATGCAAAGGAACACTTCGAGTGGGAGTCAAAGTGTGGTCTTTATTAAGCACTGCTCCCCTTGCCATCAAAAGCATCGAAATGAGACAATGCCTCAAGAATGCAGTATAGGTCATCCAAGGATCAAGGAACTTGGATTAACCGTCGTATGTTAAGGAGTACAAGCTGTCCTGGGTTACAGTTTCCATTTTTACAGATAAGTACACACAGAATCACACAATACCATAACCATACCTCCCGAATATTGTAATCAATGGTCTTGATGAGGGCCAATTAAAAAGAATATTTATTTATTGTCTTTGCCTGCTTGGTTATAATAGGACAGAATCAGGACATCCCATGTGCAATGTTTAGGTTCAATGGCTTTGAAGTTTAATGCTAAATGTTTTAATAGGACTTCTAAAGAGCTTCTCTTAAGTGGTCTCCTGTGGTGAAAGTGGAAGCCTGTTCTTAAGAGACAATGTCATGATCACAGTGGGAAGTTACATGGAAACAGAAAAAGACACAAAGTGCTGGAGTAACTCTACTGTTCAGGCAACATCTTTGGAGAAACAAGGAACTACAGATGCTGGTTTATTTAAAAAAACACAAATCTTTGTAGGTCATGGATAGGTGACGTTTATCGTCGGGATCCTACTTTCGACTGATCGTGTTCGGGATGAAAACGTTGGAAAAGTGGTACGAGCAGGTGATAGGTGGATACAGGTGAGGTGAGTTTTTGATAGTCAGATAGTTGGACAAACAGAGATGAATAGACATAAAGTGTAAGATAAGGATAGAACAGGTAAAATTGTCAGGCTAGAGGAAGGTGGAACCTTCCACATAGGTGGAAAAGGACAAGGAGATGAGAAAGGGGAGAAATTAGTCAAATCCAGCTGGGGCCCAGGAAAGAGAGGGGATGGGGTGGAAGGGATGGCAAGTTAATATCACAAGCTTACATGGTAGCAGTTTTTTTCGGAAAGCCATTTAAACAGGCTTAACCAATAAGAATGAACAATTACTAAAAATGAAGAGAGACAGCCAAACCTGTCCTGTCATTTGTAGAAATAAATGTATGTACATACTTTGGACTTTTGAATTTAATTAAGTGTTCATATGTGATAGAAGCAGAATTAGGCCATTTGGCCCATCGTCTACTCCGCCATTCAATCATGGCTGATCTATCTTTCCTTCTTAACCCCATTCTCCTGCCTTCTCCCCATAACCCCTGAGACCCTTACTAATCAAGAATATATCTATCTCTGCCTTAAAAATATCCATTGACGGCCTCCACAGCCTTCTGGGGCAACGAATTCCACAGATTCGCCACACTCTGACTAAAGAAATTCCTCATCTCCTTCCTAAAGGAATATCCTTTAATTCTGAGGCTATGACCTCTGGTCCTTGACTCTCCCACCAGTGGAAACATTCTCTCCGCATCCACTCTATCTAAGCCTTTCACTATTCGGTAATTTTCAATGAGGTCTCCCCTTATCTTTCTATACTCCAGTTAATAGAGGCCCGGTGCCGTCAAACGCTCATCATATGTTAACCCATTAATTCATGGGATCATTCTCGTAAACCTCCTCTGGACCCTCTCCACGCCAGCACACCCTTCCTCAGATATAGGACCCAAAACTGCTCGCAATACTCCAAATGCCATCTGACCAGTGCCTTATAAAGCCTTAGCATTACATATCTGTGTTATATTCTAGTCACCTCGAAATAAATGCTGGCATTGCACTTGCCTTCCTTACTACCAATTCAACTTGCAAATTAAAACTTTTTGGGATCCTGCAACAACATTCCCATGTCCCTTTGCACAGATTTCTGAATTCTCTCCCCATTTAAAAAATAGTCTTTACCTTTATTCATACTACCAAAATGCATGACTTCACACTTTGCTATGCTGTATTCCATCTGCCACTTCTTTGACCACTCTCCCAACCTGTTCAGAGTCCCTGCTATCATTTGCAAGGTGTCTTATTTTGTAAGCCAGCATCTGCAATTCCTTGTTTCTTCATGGACACATATGGTCACTGTTGATGCCTGATTGACATATTGAGTGACTGAGTAGAAAATCAATGAAGCAAAACTTAATCAACCTTGGAAACAAGATCCAATTGTACTTAGATAATGCCTTTAACTGGTAAAATGTCTCAACCACCAAAGCATGAGAGCTAATTTCTGGAGACAGTTGGCCTGCTGAATAGCTGCAAAGGCACGAGGAGAAGTTAACTTCCTTGATGGATTTCACAAAGCGAAGCATTACACATACATGCGTATGCATTGATGGCGCTGAAGTAGAGATGATTGAAAGCTTCAAGTTCCTAGGAGTAAATATCGGCAGCAACTTGGCCTTGACCATCAATATTGAAGTAATTGCCAAGAAAGCACACAAATTTCTCTACTTTCTTCGAAGTAATAGGAAGTTTGGCATACCCAACAAATCTCACCAACTTCTACAGATGCGCCATAGAAAGACTTTTATAGGGATGCCAAACACTTTCATTCAGTCCACCAAGGCTTGTTGAATCTCCCAGTTGTAACCATTTTAACTCCTCTTTCCATTCCCATTCTGTCCTTTCTGTCCTAGGCCTTCTCCATGAGGCCACACACAAACTGGAGGAACAACACATCATATTGCTTGGGTAGCTTACAACCCAACAGACTTGGGCAGTGGTCACTGCAAACAAGGACGAGCCCAGGACTGAAGTGAGCATCGATAACAAGAGACATGGACAGGCCTGGTGGCTGAGCGAGGAGTGACATCAGTGAGTGAGGAGGGACGTGGTGAGCAAGGCAGTACTCAGTTAAGTTTATGGTCACGTGTACCATGGTACAATGAAAAGCTTATGTTGCGTGATAACCAGGCAGCAGAAAGACAATATATGAATTAAATTGATCCATTTACAGTGTATAGATACATAATAAGAGAATAATGTTTAGTCCAATCAAGGATAGTCCGAGGGTCACCAAAAAGGTAATTAGTAGTTCAGCTCTCTGGTTGGGGTAGGATGATTCAGTTGCCCGATAACATCTGGGAAGAAACTGTCCTTGAATCTGGTGGTATGTGTTTTTACACTACTTTCCCATTTGCCTGAAGGTAGAGGGGAGTAGAGGGAGTGGCCAGGGTGCGACCTGTCCTTGATTATGCTGCTGGCCTTGCCAAGGCAGCGCAAGGTATAAATGGAGTCCATAGAAGGGAGATTGGTTTGTGTGCTGGTCTGGGTGAACACCTGGGTATTTCTTACCCAGGTGTTCTGATGAGTGTAGGACCAGAGCGATGGCATCGGCTGTGGACCTGTTGTGGCAGTAGGTGAACTGCAGTCAAGACCATTAGGTAGACTGTATTTAATGCTTTCCATAACTAGCCTCTCAAAACAATTACTGATGGTGGATGTTAAGATCACTGGATCGTGGTTGTTCAGGCATGAGGTCTTGCTTTTCTTCGGCACTGGGATGGTTGGTTTTCTTGAAGCAGGAGGTTCCCTCAGAACAGAGTAGGCAGAGATTAAAGATGTCCGCGAATATTTCCACCAGCTGGTCCGCACAGCTACCAAGGACACAGCCAGGAACTCCATCTGGGCCAATTGCTTTTCATGGGTTTACCCTCATGAAGGCCGATCTAACCTCTGCTACAGTCACCCTGTGGAGAATCTGAAGGACCAGGTGTCACCGCCCTGATGGCCTTCTGCACGAAGCGAGCAAAGAAAGCATTCAGTTTATCAGGTAGGGTTACACTATCACCAATGATGTTGCCTGACATTGCCTTGCAGCCAGTTATTCAAACCTTGCCACATTCTCTGTGTACATGAGTGATTATACTGGGACTCAAGTTTGTTTCTTGGCATCCTTGATGGCTTTACGGAGATCATTTAACTTGCATGCAGAAAACCTGGCCTTAACATGTGAATGTACCTCGCGGTTTAACCATGGATTTTGGTTGGGGAACAGTCGGATTGACTTTGTTGGCACAGTCTTCCATGCACTTGCAGATCAAGTTAGCTGTTGAATCCCTGAATTATGGACTAGTGAACTGACTCAAGGCAATTGTAAAAAGTGTCCTTTGACCAGCATTTCACAACTCTCTGTACCGGATCTTCCTGCGCCAATATTTGTTTGTAGGCAGGGCCAGTGTAGAGCAAGGAGGGGAGTTGGTGAGAGTGGGGAGCTGTTAGAGAACTGTCGCCCGTGTGAGTGCCGGTGGTCAGTCGAGGACAGGCCGCGTGAGTCCCGGCGGTTGGACGAGGATGGTCCGCTGAGAACAAAGAGGGATCCAGCCTGAACAAGGGTCCCGATCTGAAACATTACCTCTCCATGTTCTCCAGAGATGCGACCTGATGTGCTAAGTTACTCTAGCAATTTGTGTCTTCCATCTGTCACTATACTCATAGTACTCATGAATGAAACCTTTCTGCCATTGTTCCTATTGGACTAGGCAGTAAATATATTTTTTAACAGTTCCAATTCTCCTATAAGAGGAAAAGCCTTCACTGTATCTTCCCATTCAAGCCTCCTCAGGGCCTTATACATTTAATCAAGATCCCTCTCATTCTAAACTCCAGTGGACTCAAGCCCATGCTGTTCATTCTTTCACCATAAGATATCCCACCCATTCATGTAAACCTCTGAACTGCATCCAATGCATTGACATTCTTCCTTATATAAAGAATACTAGCTCAGTATTTCTTGCATACTTGTACACTAGCTTTTTAGCCAAACATGCACCCGGACACCCAGATCTCCCTGCTTCTCAAATCTTTCACCATTTAGATAATATGCTCCAGACCGCAGCCTTGGCCTCTCCTTCCCCCTCCTACAGCTCCGGACCTCTCGGCCCGTCCCCCCCGCCCCCCCCAACAGCCCCCACCTCAACTACAACTTAATCGCCGACGTGGTTGAGAAAACGGGGCTGGCGATGGTTTACATTGAAATCCTGGGGAGGTGAGGAAGGGGATGGGAGGATTGAGGGAGAGGATGGTTTAGGGAGAGAGAGGAGGGGGGGGGGGGGGGGGGGTGAGGGGGGGGGGTGGAATAGGTGGGAGGTGAGCAGTGGGGAGAATGAGGATAGAGAGGAGGGGGGTAGGGAGGGGATAGGGGTTATGGAGGGAGGGAGGGAGTGATAGAGTAGGGAAAAGGAGAGGGAGGGAGAGGTGAGGGAGGGAGTGGGGGAGGAGAGGAGAAGGGAAAGAAGGAGGGTGGAGAGGGGAAGGGAGTGCTGGTGGATGAGGGGGAATGGAGGAGGATAGGGGTAGGAAGAGGGATGGCAAGGTAATGGAGGAGGGGAGGGGGACTGAAGAGGGAGAGTGATATGCATTCACATTTATCTTATTTTTTACAATTTATTGCCACGTCAGCACACTTGGGGGCTATGGGTGAGTGCTGGAATATTGCATTCGGGGACCAGGCGTCCCCTGTAACAGGGACCCAACGGGTTCCACTTGGTCGAGTTTCATTTAAAACTCTCAGATGAAGTCCATCAAAACCGATTGCTGCCTCACCATTGCACTTTGTTCATTAAGCAAGGACTAGTTTTATTATCAGTGTACTGAATAGTTATGAAGAGGGAAATATTATATTGGGATTAGATGCTGAGCATTTCAGTCCATCTATATTCTCGTTATTACAGTGTGGCATACACTAGAAACCTGTATTTTCTAAGTCGTTCAATTCATATTTCAATGGAAATTATTTTAAATACAGACAATAAGCTTCTCTGTATATGGAAATGAAACAGAAACCTACCGATATTTTTGTAAATATATATGCAAATAATGAAAGCATAGCGATGATGAAATGAATTCTTTGGCCCCCAAATCGTTTTAGTAAATATTCTGGCATAGTGGTGACCTGCGGGAAGAGAATATTAGAGAAAGACAAAGAAAGGTAGTAACTCATTAATCACAATCTTCAAGAGAAATACATTGATTCTCCCAGCAATTAAGAGAAGGTCCTTTTCGGATGCTAAGGCATGGGCCCATGACTTTTGGATTGGACTAGGGAGTCGGGGGGAGACCGTATTGGTGGCTCGTTTGAAGCTGGCCCATTTGGACCTGAGCAGGCCAGTCCAGGTGGCCCAGCCTTGCCGTTGAGGGCGTCCGCCATCTCGGGTCCCACCTAGTTCATCCTTAACAGAAAATAAACCTTTGCGTGTGGATGTACGTACGAGGTCCGGCCGCCTCCTTCGGCTGTCCGTCCGTTTTTGTGCCTCCGGTTCTAGGGGGGGGGGGGGGAGGGGGTAATGTGGAGGCACCGGGTGGTGGGCCACGCACTGTACATAACCTTCGGCTCTTGGGGGGGATCACGTGCACCGGTGACGAGAGGTAGGAGTCACGGTGTGGTCACAGGTGCCCCTGGGGAGTATTTAAGGGTTAATCGTGCGTGCACGGGGTTGGTGAATGAGGAGAATTAGTGTAACAATAAAGAACAAGAATTTTGGACAAACTTCATGTCTACCTCGTTGTTTAACAGACAACTCCGCGTCCGCTACAGTTTTGTAATTTTCTATGTCCTGTGGAGATTTTCTATGAGGAGTGAAACCGTCCTCTGGTAAAAGCAAGAAGCAGTTAATAACAAGCAGAGCTGCTGTTTTGAAAGTGCAATTTTGAGTTTAACCAAAGGCCTTCACACTTCTCACCATTATCACACCCACCAAATAAACCAAACAGATTTAGTGAAGATTACATTGAGTCTAATTCTCTACAATGGGCCTGATCAAGAAATCTGCATGGATGTTGCTAATTCGCTCCCACATTCAACTTAAAGAAACGTTTAATTCCAGAAAACACATCAGTGATCACTATGAAAATATAAACTGTAAAAAGAACAAATGTCTTACTCCAGCTGCAATGTATATGGGAAGAAAGAGCCAGGCGAGCATCATCAAGGCATACATTCCCTGGAGAGTAAATGATAGAAAGATATATCAGAAATCTGGTCGTTGTGCTATCGTCTTAACCGCTGGAAAAAGAGCTGCCCTTCACTAGATACAAAATTTCCACCAAATTGAAGCGGATCTGCACCCTTCCCTTAGATTCTTCTGCTGCATACTTATGCTAAGGGTCATTTACAGTAGCCAATCAACCACAGTAGCCTCTTGCATTCCCCATTGTACTTTGTGTCCCAAAGAATTGTTCCCTTTCGACTCCAGAGACACTCCCCTCTCCAGTCCTCCTGACACATCAGCCCCACCAGAGTTTCCACTGCACCTGAAAATCACCCTCCTCTTGCCTTCCCCATTGTACTTTGTGGCCTTTAAGTTCAGTGGGTGCCATGTAAATGCAAGTTTTTTTTTGTTGTTGTTTTCTTCATTGGACTGAGAAGCTCAAAAGCACTTTGGCATGGTATTTGGGCAAATACCACGATTTAGTTGCACAGGATTGTTCCCTTCACACAGATCACTATAAAAATCACAGCACATAGGAATTATTAAATATAATGGGGTTAAATAAGCCCAAGAATTTATGGTAAATTATCTGTGTCAAAGTCATAGAGTCGTAGAGCTATATTGCTGTTCACCCCACCTTATCCATGCCAACGCATAGAATTGTTAAAAGGATTGATCACAGCAGTCCAGAGACTCGGGATAATATGTTGAAATAATGCAAAGTCATATTGGTAAGAAGGCAAAATTACAGGGATGGTGAATGAAAAATTTGAAAGGTTGATTTTAATCTTTGTAAATCTTTCCTGCACCTTTTCCAGCTTAATATCTTTCCTACAAGAGGGTGACCAAAACTGAACACAATTTTCTAAGTGTGGCCTCGCCAATGTCTTATACAACTGTAACATGAACTCCCAATTATTGCAGCACTTTGTGTCTATCTATGGTATAAACCAGCATCTGCAGTTCTTTGTTTCTATGTTAAGGGAGAGGTTGTTGTCTTGACACCATGTTGCTAAGTTCTCTATCTCCTTCCTGTATTCCATCAAGTCATGGTTTGTGATCCGGCCCACTGTGGTGGTGTCTTCTGCAAACTTGTAAATGGAGTTAGAGCAGAAAGTGGTTGCACAATTGTGAGTGTATAGGGAGTAGAATAGGGGTTGGAAAACGCAACACCACCAGGAGTGGAATAACCCCGGCCATAGCGGAGGGTCAGGCCTTAACACTGAGCACTCAGGAGGTACAGTGTGCTCTGTGTAGAATCAATCCACGCAAGGCTGCAGGCCCGGGTGGAGTCCAGGGAAGGGTACTAAAGGACTGTGCTGTACAGCTGGCGGAGGTATTCACGAGAATCTTCAATCTGTCTCTATCTCTGGCAATGGTCCCCAAGTGCCTGAAAACGGCCACCATAGTGCCGGTGCCGAAAAAGTCTAAAGTGACCAACCTGAACGACTACCGCCCGGTTGCCCTAACTCCAATCCCAATGAAGTGCTTCGAAAGGCTGGTCCTCTCCCACATCAAATCCAGCATCCCTGCCTCACTGGACTCTCATCAATTTGCATACAGGGCAAATAAATCAACAGAGGATGCCATCTCTCTGGCTCTTCACACTGTCCTGACTCACCTGGACAGACAGGGCACGTACACGAGGATGCTCTTCATTGACTATAGCTCTGCATTCAATACGGTCATCCCCACCAAGCTCACCACCAAACTCCACCAGCTAGGCCTCAGCTCGCCGATATGCGATTGGATCCCGAACTTTCTGACGGAGTGACCGCAGGCAGTGAGACTGGGCCCGCACCTGTCCTCCACTATCACCCTGAGCACCGGCACACCACAGGGCTGTGTACTAAGCCCCATGCTCTACTCCCTCTGCACTCACGACTGTGTTCCTGCATTCGACACCAACACCATCGTGAAGTTTGCAGACGACACAACAGTGATTGGGCTGATCACCAACGGTGATGAAACAAAATACAGAGCGGAGGTGCAGAACCTGGCGGACTGGTGTACACGCAACAACTTGTCACTAAACACCTCCAAGACCAAGGAGCTGATTATTGACTTCAGGAGGTCCCATAATGGAGAATACGCCCCAATCTCCATTTACGGGGAAAGTGTAGAGAGAGTGTCCAGTTTTAGGTTTCTAGGCACTCACATTTCTGAGGACCTCACATGGTCCACCAACACCGCTGCACTGGTCAAGAAGGCATAGCAACGACTGTTCTTCCTGAGGACATTAAAAAAGACTGGTCTGCCCCAACAGCTGCTGACAATGTTCTACCGCTGCACCACAGAGAGCATACTAACGTATGGCATCTCTGTGTGGTATCTCAGCTGCATGGAGGCGGAGAGGAGAGCTCTTCAGTGCGTCGTCCATAGAGCGCAGAGGATCATTGGGACACAGCTACCAGCCTTGGAGGGCATCTACCACACACGGTGCCTCAGGAAGGCCGTCAGCATCCATAAAGACTCCTCACACCCTTGTAACGGACTGTTCGAACTACTTCCCTCCGGCAGACATTACAAGGCCTTCTACGCCCGAACCTCCAGACTCAGAAACAGCTTTATTCCCAGAGCTATAGCAGCTCTGAACCGGCCCAGCTGAGTGCCCCCCATCCCCCCTGGACTGTCTCCCTTGGATGGTCACGTCACACAGCTTATTTATTTATTTTACTCTTCTTTTACATCGGTTGGAAGTTGCATACTAAATCTCGTTGCACTGACGTGCTATGACAATAAAATATATTATTATTATTATTATTATTATTATTATTGAGCCTGTCAGGGAGAGATGTATTGATGCCATTGCTACTGCCTAACTTCACTTTATAGCCCATTGTAGCATGTGAGCTGTTCCGAACTAGTCCAGAATGTTAGAGCCCATGGGATGCACAGTAAGTTGGCATATTGAATCCAGAATTGGCTTGGTAATAGGAGGCAGAGGATGATGGTGGAGGATATTTTTTATGATGGGAAGCTTGTGAGTGATGTACCACAGGGATCGGTGCTGGAACATTTATTATCACATGTAATACCAATTTAGATTAAAAAGTGATTAATATGTTTCCAGACCACACAACAAAATTGATGCTGTTGACTGTGAAGAGTGCAATGGTAAGCTACAGTATGATATCAATCATTAGATGGGCAAAGCAATGGGCGATGGAATTTAATTCTGATAAAATTGAGGTGATGCACTTTGTTAAGCCTAATAAGGGATAATGCACACAATAAATATTAAGTACTTCAGTGTACACATCTAAGGATCCCTAAAGATGGCTACAAACGTAGATAAGATGGTGAAGAAGGCATATGGGATACATACTGGGCAGTAGAATATAAGGCCAAGAAGCTTTTTGTGCAACATTGATAATGACACAGCTGGAGTACTTCGTATAGTTCTGAAGGCCATACTCTACTAAAGACATGATTGGACAGGAGAGGGTGTCGGTGAGATTTGCCAGGATGTTACCTGGGATGGTGTATCTCAGTGATAAGGTGATCGGCTCAGTTTTAATTTGAGTGAATGGCAAAACAGGTTTAAGTGACTAATGCCTATTCCAGTACATCTGCATCCGTGGCTGAATTCTATGGTTTGATTTTTTGACGAATAAATAACTTACACACCACTCGTAGGCGCTGACAGCAATGCCCGATGAAGCAGCACTCCCAGCCAGACCAATGAAATGGCCACTTCCAACATTGCTGGCAAACAGCGATGCTCCAATCTAAAACAAAAGGGAAGGGACTATGATCAAAAAGTGTCAAATCCTGGGAACC
This sequence comes from Amblyraja radiata, assembly GCF_010909765.2. NCBI lineage: Eukaryota > Metazoa > Chordata > Chondrichthyes > Rajiformes > Rajidae > Amblyraja > Amblyraja radiata. The sequence continues at coordinate 24,794,196 of NC_045977.1, forward strand.
CAACAAAGTCATAAGCCAAAATACTCACGGGGCACCAAGTCATGTTCCTGCCAGCCAGGAAGTAACCTTTGACAGTGTTCCTCTTCGTCTTATACATAGCCTAACAGAGAAAATGTAAAAAAATGGTCATTGGTATCTGAGTCTGAGACCTTATTCTGGACAGTGGAGTGCTGCAGACTTGCACTATTTGAAGGGAAGGGAAGATATGAAAAAAACTAAAAATATTTGATGTGGAATAGCTATGTCACTCATGAATGCCAAGTTCTTATTCCCACTAAATGATAAGATCAGATCCAATGTGATATTCAACCAGGCCCACATCTGGTCTCCAGGTATGTAAAAAATTGCATAGCTCTTTTCAAAGAACAATAATATTTATCTCTCAATCAGGGCTCCCACAAACAATCTGCCTATTTCTTGCAATCTTTTTGTGGGATGCCATATTTTTAGAGTTTAAAGAGATACGTCATGTACACAGGCCCTTCAGCCCACTGAGTACACGCCAACCATCAACCACCCCATACACACTAGTTCTTTGTTACCCCACTTTCTCATCCACTCCCTACACACTAGGGGCAATATTGAGAGGCCAATTAACCTAAAAACCTGTATGTCTTTGGGATGTGGGAGGAAACTTGAGGAAACACATGCGATCACATGGAGAACATTGAAACCCCACACAGACAACATCTGAGGTCAGAATCGAACCTGCATCCTTGGCGCAGTAAGGCAGCTCTACCACTTGCACCACTTCCTCTTACTGTATCAATGACTATTTGTCAAAATATTTAATTAGCTACAGTCTGTCTACATATCTGTTCATCTAATTCTCGTTGAATATTGGGAGGCCTAGAGTACTGTATAACCCATCAAAGTGATCATCCCTTTCTTATTCCTAGATTCTAACTATAAAGCCTCATTGGCTGATCCCCCAGAATATCCTTCCTCAGTCTTGAAAGACACAATATAAATGAAAAATCTTTCTTTTCCTTTTCCAACCCATTGAAAAGTTATCATTGACAGGGAATCTCAGCCAATTGGTTTTGGTGGTGATTGCTCAAGCATTTAATTTATGTACCTTGCAAAAGAGAAATTGAACCTAGAGCTGAGACGAGGCCGAAGGGGAACCCAGCGGCTAGGCTGGGCTGCTGCACCATCAGGCAGTAGATAGGAATTTTTGGTGAACTTTTGTGACCTTGTTGGCGCCAGACACGTGACAACACTTGTGTACTGCCTAGCTGAAGTCTGCTGTATGATTTTACCGGGTGGTATGTAAAACAAAGCATTTCAATGTTGCTAGGTACATGTGACAATAGGTATCATTCAATCATTGAATTGAATCAATTGTTATTATATGTGTTCAGCTCTGAATCCTTCTAGCCAAGAATCACAGAAGAACATTATTCAGATTATTTTTAAGTTCATTAAAAACAAGTAACTCTGCTACTAGTATAATTAATATTACTACAAATAATATCTCACAAAAACCTAAAATAAGGAATTATATAATAGAGGATTATCAGATTAAAAAATGCTCAAACTATCATAAAGCCACATGCACTGCTGCAGCTTTGGTATTCTAAAGAGTTTACACAGCTTTTTAACTCTTCACTAACAGCCAATTTAACTCCCATGTGATTAGTCCTAACACCATTTTACTTTAGTTTAGGGATACAGCATGGATATAGGCCCTTCAGCCCATTGAGTTCATGCCGAGCAATGATCATCCATACACTAGTTCTATCCTGCGCACAAGGGACAATTTTTGCAGAAACCAATTAACCTAACAACCTGTACATCTTTGGAATTCACAGTTTACCCCAGTGACGGTTGCCACTCTTACACACTCCCCCCATCCCTTACTCCCTTGAATGAGATCCATGCTCAATGCCTAACATTGGCATATGCAGGCTTTAGGATACTGTCTCTGCAACATCACTGAATAAAAAATGGACAAAAATCCATAGACTCCCACAGCTATGTCAACTGCTCTTCCTTGCACCTAGCTTCCTGTAAGGATGCCATTTAATTATCCTTGTTTCTCCATCTGCTTTAATGACAAAACTATCCACATACATGCTTCCAAGATGTCTTCATTCCTCCTGAACCATGGTTTCCCTCTACCTCATATGCCTGAGAGCATTCCTGGCCCTGTCTATTTCCTGCTCTCATCTCCTTTCCTCCAGGAGTGAGTAAGAAGAAGAGTTCCCTTGTCTTCGCCTTCCATCCCACCAGCTTTCACATTTAACAGACCATCCATTTTAATTTTTGCCATCAATTATGAAATTCTATCCTCAGGCACATCTTCCCCTTTGCTTTCAGCATTCCAGAGAAACCCATTCCCTGTATAAATTCCTGGTCCACTCTTCCATCTTTATAAATCACTCTCTTTTTTATGCATTTTCTCATACAACTGCAGGAGACACAACACGTATCCTTTACCACCATCTAGGGACACAAATATACAAACATAGGAAATAGATGCAGGAGTAGGCCATTCGGCCCTTCGAGCCTGCACCGCCATTCAATATGATCATGGCTGATCATCCAACTCAGTATCCTGTACCTGCCTTCTCTCCATACCCCCTGATCCCTTTAGCCACAAGGGCCACATCTAACTCCCTCTTAAATATAGCCAATGAACTGGCCTCAACTACCTTCTGTGGCAGAGAATTCCAGAGATTCACCACTCTCTGTGTGAGAAATGTTTTCCTCATCTCGGTCCTAAATGATTTCCCCCTTATCCTTAAACTGTGACCCCTTGTTCTGGACTTCCCCAACATCGGGAACAATCTTCCTGCATCTAACCTGTCCAACCCCTTAAGTCTTGGATAAAGCAGTGATTCACTTGCACTTCTTTCAATCTAGTGTAGTGCACTCAGTGTTCATAATTTCGACCCCTCTGCATCAGAGAAATCAAACGCAGACTGTCCCTTATTTGTGTGCTAACTCTAACCACCACCATTAATCTATGATTCATGTGATGTCTGCAACAGCTAATCATCACCTCTATGATCCTGGCCTCACCCCGTCAGAGTTATATACGTCGTCTTTGCAGATATCTGGGATACGAGTCCTTCTTTGTTACCCTGCCCTGAGGTCCACAGGTATATCTGGAGGACAATTATGACACAACCACGTAGATACAAAGGCTTTTTATAAGAGCCTTACAAATAATCTGCATTTGTTAAGTTTTAAATGGGTAGAAATAGGGTTAGTCTATTTAATCATGATATTTTCACCAACCCTCTCCCTGCATTGGTCGGGTACAGAAAAGGGTGATAATAATCAAGACCGCAACTGCTATAAATTGTATGAAAGCAGCTGGCACTGTTGTGCCCCATGGTGATAAGGTTGACTGCCAACACTTGCTTTCTACCTTGTTGTAGATTATGGAGTTGAAGTCCATGGAGAAATATAATTCACTTTGAATTTCACCTGTCTGCAATTTATGAGATATTTTAATTTAAGAAGGCGTTTTGAATAAACAGTTTAAAGAGAAGACAAACAAGAACGTACCCAGAGTGCTACAAACAGGACAAAAATGAAGTACACGACTAGGACACCAATATCAGTCCCATTCAACTTCTGGCGCATGATAACTTGTTCTTCAGGGTTCAACGTGCTGGCGGGAGTCCCAGCTGTCCGAAACAAAGCATTCTCCGCGATCGTCTTCATGCTTCCAGACTTCTCCCGACAACACCAATATAACTATAATAGAAGGACAAAATGAATGTTGGTCCTGGCTTTTGATGAAAAAGTAATAATTCATTGCGGGGCTATCGAATCCTAAATCATCCCTTCTCTTTCTGTGTGCTGCTGTTGCTGACTATTTGGCTCTTAACCTAAAACACCCAAGATTGACCTAGCCTTTACCTGGCCTTTCTCATGCACCTCCTCCAACCTCATCTACTGTATCTGTTTTTCCAGGTGTGGATTCCTGTATATCAGCGAGACCAAGCGCAGGCTCGGCGATCGTTTCGCCGAACACCTCTGCTCAGTCCGCCTAAACCTACATGATCTCCCGGTTGCTCAACACTTTAACCCCCCCTCCTATTCCCACACTGACTTTTCTGTCCTGGGCCTCCTCCATTGTCAGAATGAGGCCTAGCATAAATTGGAGGTGAGTATTGCTTGGGTAGTTTACACCCAAGCTTCTCTAACTTCAAGTAGCCCTTGCATACCCTCTCTCTCCATCCCCTCCCCCTTCCCAGTTCTCAGACTAGTCTTACTGTTTCCAACTACATTTTATCTCTGTACCGCCCACTCCCATGACATCTGTCTGAAGAAGGGTCTCGACCCAAAACGTCACCCATTACTTCTCTCAAGAGATGCTGCCTGTCCCGCTGAGTTACTCCAGCATTTTGTGTCTATCCAGAATTTAAACCAGCATCTGTAGTTCTTTCCCTCACCTTTGGTTCCTTGTTTCTACACCACGGGGGAGATTAATTTGCAGCCACAGAATCTTCACAATCTCCTGTCTGACCCCTAATTAATGAGTCTCTGATTACTCCATTTTTGTTAGAGCCAGACCTGCACCACAGACTTGAGTGCTGTTGTTGCGCTCCTCTGAACTGTCACCCCACCCAAGAGGTAGGGCTCTTAAAAATAGCGGTCAGGGGATATGGGGAGAAGGCAGGAACGTGGTACTGATTGGGGATGATCAGCCATGATCACATTGAATGGCGATGCTGCCTCGAAGGGCCACACGGCCTGCTCCTGCACCTATTGTCTATTGATCCAAAATGTGACCCATTCCTTCTCTCCAGAGATGCTCCAGCGTTTTGTGTCTATCTTCAGTTTAAACCAGCATCTGCAGTTCCTTCCTACACACACTGAACAACATATCTTTATATTTTTGCACTATTATTGATTGTTTGTTTTTATGTGTATGGGGTGATTCTTCAGTAAGCGTCTACTTTGAAATTTCTGGAAGCCCGATTATGAAATTTAAATGTTAACAACTTTGAATGTTGTTTCACATAGATGAACATCTCTACTATGAGAAAAATGTTTGTCGCAATTTTTAGAGAATTGAATTCATTTTTTCCTCTACTTTTTCCAGGTTGCCCTCTGCATTCAGTCATATCTGTCGCATTTTTATGATGAACAAAACTATAAAATATAACTGATTTAAGAATATAAAATAACATTTTTGTCGTACTTTCAAATTATAGTGTCTTCCTCAAATAAACCACCAACAAAACAAATCAGAAAAATATCTAACACATTGATTTTAAACCTTCGTAACAGTTTAATGACGAAAAAAGTGGTGATTTTCAGCAAGAATGGTAACCGTCACATAACTTTTCACCGACTTCCTTGAAAACAATATTAACTTCAGATGAATACTGTTCATTTATCAATTACAATTGATAATTATGGTAATTGTTGTATTATTTTACATATTATGAGCATAAAATGCTCATGTGACAGATATGACGCAGCGTGATGGCGACAATCAATCAAGGCATCTCCATCACGCTGAGTCATATCCGTCACGTGACGGAGATGCCTAAAACTATCTTAAGGCTCCAACAGTTGCTAAAGGTTATGAACAGGATCTGGATCTGGGGCTGGGACTCCAGATCTGGGGCTGGGGCTCTGGATCTGGGGCTGGGGATCTGAGGCTGGGGATCTGGGGCTGGGGCTCTGGGGCTGGGGATCTGGGGCTGGGGATCTGGGGCTCTGGATCTGGGGCTGGGGATCTGAGGCTGGGGATCTGGGGCTGGGGCTGGGGATCTGGGGCTGGGGATCTGGGGCTGGGGATCTGGGGCTGGGGATCTGGGGCTGGGGATCTGGGGCTGGGGCTGGGGATCTGGGGCTGGGGATCTGGGGCTGGGGATCTGGGGCTGGGGATCTGGGGCTGGGGATTCTGATCTGGGGCTGGGGATCTGGATCTGGGGCTCTGGGGCTGGGGATCTGGATCTGGATCTGGGGCTGGGGCTCTGGATCTGGGGCTGGGGATCTGGATCTGGGGCAGGGGCTCTGGGGCTGGGGCTGGGGATCTGGATCAGCGGATCTGGAGCTGGGGATCTAGATCTAGGGCTGGGGATCTGGGGCGGGGGAATGTGGAGCTGGGTCTGAGGCTGGGGATCTGGATCTGGGGCTGGGGATCTGGGGGTCTGGGGATCTGGATCTGGGGATCTGGGGCTCTGGATCAGGAGCTGGGGGTCTGGACCTGGGGCTCTGGATCGGGATCTGGATCAGGAGCTGGGGATCTGAGGCTGGGGATCTGGGAATGGGGATCGGGAGCTGGGGATCTGGGGCTGGGGATCTGGGATCTAATTTTTTTTCTCCACGACTTCAACTGTTCGGAGATGATGGTGATTAAAGGTACTTACCTCGCAATGCAACAAAAAGCAGAGTTTTCACACGCTTCTCGTGCCACAAATCAGGGAAATTTCACAAGGTAGGTAACTATCGAAGTCCGTGATCTTTTGAGATCGGAAGTTCACGTCTATTCTATTTATAGTCATGTGGGATTGCTCAACAAAGGTGCGTGACGGTAAATGACTCCAATTGAAGGGACAGGGAATTTTTGAAAAAATGGGTAAGACTTTTAATTTTATCAAAAATACAAGAATATGCCAGCTGTGCCACTATTGAGGCACCCGTTGCATATAGTCAAAGAGAGACACTGCACAGATATCCACACAACTCTCAACCATCCATTTACACAGCAGCCAACCCACTCACGGTCACAGGGAGAACATGCAAACTCAACACAGACAGCACCCAATCTCAGAGTTGAACCTGGAGCTGTCAGCCAACAGCTCTTCTAGCTGCAGCACTGCACTGCTCCTCACAAACTAAATTATAATGAAGGCACTTTCGTGGTTCATTTCATTTAACCACATCAGGTGGTGTCGGAAGGTGTTCGAGCATACAGCAGTGAATTCTGAAGCTGACAGGATGTTGCTTTAAACAGATAAATCCACCTAGTTGTACTGTGACCGTCCAGTGACAGGCCAGAGTTGGGTTTAGACAGGCAAGTGTATGACTAATAATGTCTGTGAGCACTGTCAGTCTGTAGCTTTTGCAAAATAATTGAATGTGTTCAGCCTAGAAACATTTGTTAGCCCAATGAGCTTGGGTAGGTGGGGGTGGGTGAGTTTCTAAGTGCAGTTTCTGGGCCCCAGTGTTTGAACTCTTTCCTTTCTATTTACTGCAACATCTTTAGCCTCAGAGAAGCCACCATTTCGTCCACCTCTGGCCCTGTCTCACCGCTGTGGGTTTAGCTGCAGGGGGAAAAGAAAACATCTCCCACCCTGTTCAAGCATCCGGCGATCTCACCAGATGGTAGAGGTCTTTGGATGGGGGCCGCTTTCTGCCCTGGGCGGTCGGTGGTTGAAAGGCCTGGTGACAACTGCCAGGTGTGGTGGGGGGAAGGTGGGCAGAATGCGGTTAGCTTCGGAGCTGCTAGCAGGCCGGTTGATGGTCACTACACCTTGTTTCTTGCCTCCCTCGTTCTCTTCGGTCTGCTGCCAGATATTGTAGCTGTGGCTTCAGCTGTCGTGGGTGCGTGCGGGCGGGCGGGCAGTGGTATCTGTGCGAGAGTGTGGCGTGCCGCCTTGCCACAGGTTGCCGCAGCATCCGGTCCCCAGGGTGGCAGTTGGTGGCAGTTGGCCAGAACATTCCAACCGCTTGAAGCTGATTGGCTGCCCATTTAAGATCTGCCTCCTCTGATTGGCTGACGTCCCCCTGGCCCCAGGGAGAGCGAGCAGTGAGGTGAGGATGTGGCCAGGGATGGTGCGGCGGCTCGTTGATGACACACAAGCAGCTGCCTTTCGAGAGCATCCTTACCGACTGCATCACAGTATGGTATGGCAACTGCTGCAGGTAGTGTGGTATGGACACAGTATGGTATGGACACATTTATCTGTTTTGTAGTAAATGCCTACTATTTTCTGTGTGCTTAAGCAAAGCAAGAATTTCATTGTCCTGTACAGGGACACATGACAATAAACTAACTTGAACTTGAACTTGAACTTGCTCTGTCTCCGACCGGAAGGCATTGCAGAGGGTGGTGAAAATTGCCCAACGCATCGCCGGTTCCTCGCTCCCCTCCATTGAGTCTGTCCAAAGCAAGCGTTGTCTGCGGAGGGCGCTCAGCATCGCCAAGGACTGCTCTCACCCCAACCACGGACTGTTTACCCTCCTACCATCCGGGAGGCGCTACAGGTCTCTCCGTTGCCGAACCAGCAGGTCCAGGAACAGCTTCTTCCCGGCGGCTGTCACTCTACTCAACAACGTACCTCGGTGACTGCCAATCACCCCCCCACCCCCCGGACACTTATTATCACTTATTATTATTTATTCAAATCATTTGCTATGTCGCTCTTCCAGGGAGATGCTAAATGCATTTCGTTGTCTCTGTACTGTACACTGACAATGACAATTAAAATTGAATCTGAATCTGAATCTGAATCTGAATCTGAATCTTTCTCCCCTCTGATAACTCTTGCCTTTCTTAGCCCCTGTCCCACTTAGGAAACCTGAACGGAAACCTCTGGAGACTTTCAGCCCCACCCTAGGTATCCGTGCGGTTCCCGGAGGCTTTTGTCAGTCTCCCTACCTGCTTCCACTACCTGCAGCCTCCGGCAACCACCTGCAACCTCCGGGAACCGCACGGAAACCTTGGGTGGGGCGCAAAGTCTCCAGAGGTTTCCGTTCAGGTTTCCTAAGTGGGACAGGGGCATAACTTTCCACCTCTACCTGTAGCTGTCACCAGTCTCTCCGTTCCTGACTGCAACTGCGCTGCTCTTTCTATTCCTGCCATAACTGTCACCGATTCCTCGATTCTTGTCTGTGACTTTCCTTGTCCCTACATTTCTATCACTTCATTATTCATTTCTTCGCCTCTGTCTATGGTTGTTATCACTCACAACCAATTTTGGTTACTTTGCATTAGTTATTCTGTTTCAGCAGAGCTGATGGCTGGAGTCCTGCTTTAGTTTTGTTTTGTCTTTATCTGTCTCTCTCTGCTGTTTTTTAGAGTGGTTGTTACCTTGTCAACCTTGGAGTAGACCTTGTACTATCCAAACCACCAACTCCTTCTGCAGTTGTACAGAGCCCTAGTGAGACCACACCTGGAGTAATGTGTGCAGTTTTGGTCCCCTAATTTGAGGAAGGACATTCTTGCTATTGAAGGAGTGCAGCGTAGGTTTACAAGGTTAATTCCTGGGATGGCAGGACTGTCATATGCTGAGATAATGGAGCAGCTGGGCCTGTACACTCTGGAATTTAGAAGGATGAGAGGATATCTCATTGAAACATATCAGATTGTTAAGGGTTTGGACACGTTAGATGCAGGAAACATGTTCCCGAGGTTGGGGGAGTCCAGAACCAGGGGCCACAGTTTAAGAATAAGGAGTAAGCCATTTAGAACGGAGACGAGGAAACAATTTTTCTCACAGAGAGTGGTGAGTCTGTGGATTCTCTGCCTCAGAGGGCGGTGGAGGCAGGTTCTCTGGATGCATTCAAGAGAGAGCTAGATAGGGCTCTTAAAAATAGCGGAGTCAGGGGATATGGGGAGAAGGCAGGAACGGGGTACTGATTGGGGATGATTAGCCATGATCACATTGAATGGCGGTGCTGGCTCGAAGGGCCAAATGGCCTGCTCCTGCACCTATTGTCTATTGTGAAACCTATTGCCTTGTTTTAGATGCTACCTGCAGAAAATTTGGTTTGAACCGGAGTGGATCATGCTTGCAATCATGTCCAAGTGAAGTTGTACTAATCACGATCTTGGACTCCTGTGAGCTATCAACATTAGCTCACCTTTCCCTGTCCAGAAAGAGGCCAATTATATCACCTGAAAGCATTAATAGCAATGCTCTGCATTTTTCCACCCAAACTGGGCACAGAGGCTTCCACTATGACCCTCCTGGAACCAGCAGCACCTTTTGCCAATTTATTGATTTTCTCACCATTAAAAAGAATGCCTGCGGACTGGATGGTTTCAGTTGTCAAGAGCTACACGTCCACCTTTGAGTGCACAGCATGTACATAAACTAACAAGGAATGCCTCTCATTCCTCCATTTCCTCAGTAGTGAGGCTACCATTGGCAATCTTTCAGTTTGACCCTTGTGGCTACTAAGAGTGAGCACCACAGGGCAGGATGCCCATCTCAGAATGAGCTTCCAAGACCTTCAGAGAGACCTCTGACTAGCTGGACTCGTCTGATGAACAATGTGTTCTGGGCTCCGACTGCCTTCACTGAGATGTGCTGCCTGAAATGGTGGGAAGATCTTCAGTTATACTCTCAAGACTTGATTGCTCTCTCCATGGAGAACAAGCACACCATGATGTCCTTGCCACAAGACTATTCCATGTGGGTGCCTTGTCAGATAGAGGTCACCCGCATACTATGTTCGTGACAATGCGATTTCACCTACTCTGATTTTGCTGAGGAACCGGTACCAACTCTGGCACCAGATTGCTGAGTGCTGCTTCTTCTGATCAGTGTAGGCAACCATTAACATCCACGATGCCTGCAAACTTGAATCTTCTCATCAGCATGAGCTGAGAGAAGCCATGCTGTTAGATATTTTCAGCGGCCAGTTCTGCCTGGGGATAAATCCTGGCAGTAGGGGCAAGGACTGCCTCTATTTCACTGGTTCCTCACATCAGGTCACTCTCCAACCATTGCAGCCGCATGCAGATACATTGGGGCATCTGGTAACCAGGATGGCGGTGGAGACAATGAGGCTTCAGTATTGCAATTTCCCAGCATATTTGTTCTTCTAATTCTCATTAACTATTTGGAGGCCTGTAGTACACTCCCAAAAAGGTGATCATCTGTCAACTACCCCTTCATCCACCATCAATAATAGACTGTAACTAGTCGAGGCTCAGCACCAATGGCTGTGCCATCCCATTCATGATTTCTGATAGTAAAATTGGAAAATTACCTCGTCAGCATTTCAAAGAAAATGTTCCATCCATGACTCAAAGTTTACTGTTCCATCTTCTGTTCTCATTGTAACTTCATATCAACAGGAAATGTTAATCTGTACTTTCACCTCTTCCCCTCCCATCAATAGTGACACAAACCAGTGAAGCATTAACTCAACAGTCCTTCCAATCTAATGCACTGGATATAGGGTTTGTGGCAACACTGGAGAAATCAAAGGCAGGTTGTATGATCAAATGAGAACACCTCTGTTCAGTTGATCTGAGCTTCCAGTTGCCTCTCTCCTCCACCACCCCCCCCCCCCTCTCTCTCTCTCTCTCTTATCGCAAATATTCTCCAACACAAGCTAATGAAACCTCCTATTTAGACACTCAACATTGAATTTGGCAACTTTGACTTTCTGTCAGAACAAGACAATTCTAACAAAAGGTCATTGATTATAATGTTAAGTCTGTCTATGACTCTCCATTGATAATGGATTGTGCTTTTTCCCTCATTCCCCTGCTCTCAAGCATCTCCTTCCCCTGGTCACACCTGCTACAGATGGATCACCTGCTTCACCATTCCTCATCTAATCAGTCTCTTTGAGTCTCCTGCTTCATGTCACATTAACAGATAATCAATTCTCTATCAGTAGCTGTTTGTGGGAGCTTGGCGTGTAGTCTTAGATCGACATGTCTCTTGCATTACGGCAATGATACTAGTTGATTGGCTAGAATGTGTAATGCTGTGCAAATAATTATATACAATGCATTCAGAAAGTATTCAGACCGCTTATTATTTTCCACGTTTTCTTCCGTTACAGCCTTATTCTAAAACTGGTTTTTTTTAAATCATCAATCTACACACAATACCCCATAATAAAAAAGCAAAAAAAGGTGTTTAGAAATTTTTGCAAAGTAATTAAAAAGAAATAACTGAATTATCACATTTACATAAGTATTCAGACCCTTTACTCAGTAATTTGTTGAGGCACCTTTGGCAGTGATTACAGCCTCAAGTCTTCTTGGGTATGACACTACAAGCTTGGTACACCTGTATTTGGGTAATTTCTCCCATTCTTCTCTGCAGATCCTCTCAAGCTCTGTCAGGTTGGATGGGGAGTGTTGATGCACAGCTACTCTCAGGTCCTTCCAGAGATGTTCGATCAGGTTCAAGTCCGGGCTCAGGCTGAGCCACTCAAGAACATTCACAGACTTGTCACAAAGCTATTCCTGCATTGTCTTGGTAGAAACATCTCAAGGATAATCAATGGAAATAGGATGAACCTAAGCTCAATTTTGAGTGTCATAGCAAAGGGTCTGAATACTTATGTAAATGTGATATTTCAATTATTTATTTTTAATTACTTTGGAAAAATTTCTAAACACGCTTCTTCATTCTGGGATATTGAGTGTAGATTGATGATTAAAAAAAAAGAATTTAATCCATTTTAAAATAAAGCTGTAACGTAACAAACAAAATGTGGAAAAAGTGAAGGAATCTGAATACTTTCTGAATGCACTGTAAATGCAAGTCATCCATTACCTTTCATGATTCAATGCAACAAAAAATGAAACAAATTAATTTTTTGACGTAAACCTTTCCTCTATTGTAAATGTAAGAAATATTGCATCATTCCATTTTTTTAAGCAAAGTAAGCAAAGAGAAAAACAGCAGCACTCAAGCACACAATTACATTAGCATTGATGAAATAGCGCAAATGAGGTTCCTCCTTGAACATGTTCACGTTGGCTGGTGCTTCGGGGAGTGCAGGACTCTCTGCTTCTTCATTCTTATCCATCCCACAGAACCACAAAATAAACGAAATCAGTTTCGGCCTTTGCTTGTCTGATCCACCTGCGAGGAAGAATGCAGCTTACTACAGAAAAACATTCAATAGTTCAAAGGCAGAAGCTGACAAAAAATAAAGATGTAGATGCTCGAATCTGAAACACAAAACAGAAATGCTGAAAGAGCTTAGCATCTGTGGAGAGAGAAATCAGTCGATGATTCAGGCCGAAGTCACTTCATCGGAACTGAGAAAGAGAGAAAACATGTTGGGCTGTAAAAGAGAAGGTGGGGAGGGCACTCAGAGGAACAAAGGGAACAAATACAATAGGGTGAAACGATGGAGAGGTCAACAACTTTATCTGTGTGGAAACACAGGAGACTGCAGACGCTGGAAACTGGAGCAACAATCGTCTGGAGGAATCAATTTGGGTCCAAAACCCTGAATCATAACTGAGCGAGGGGAGATAGCTAGTATAAAGAGGGAGGGTGAGACATGGCCCAGAGGTGATCGGTGAACTTAGGTGAGGGCTCTGGTTGAGGTGTTGAGAAAGGAGGCATGCATCAACGAATGCAATCAAGGCATAAAGACAATATGAAATTGATCAGGCAGGCAAGATAAATGAAAATCCTAAGAGATTCTACAGGTATCTCTTGGGAAAGGGCACAAAAAGATGGGTGGACCAAAAAAGGATCAGAATATTTTTGGTCCAGAATGAAAAGAAAAGGGAAAGGAATAGTACGTACAAATGGCCTGATACAAAGAAGTTGAACTGTATATTAAATAGCCATCTATCATTTCACCCATTCCTGGCATTCCCTGTGTCCCCCCCCCCCCCCCCCCCTTCTCTGTTAGACTAACTTATTTTCTTAGTTCTGAAACCTGAAACATTAACTGATTTCTTTGGCCACAGATCCTTTTCACCTGGCTGAGCTCTTCCAGCATTTCGGACTTTATTTAGACTAAGTTTTGAATGGTCAGTTGATTTCCACCGGGTGGCGCAAGCAATGGCTGCCTCGCCAACAGTCTGTCTGTCCTTTCCTTCTTTATGTTTAAATAGTATGTGTTAAATTATGTTTTTAGTGTTCTTTAGCTTGTTTTATGTAGGGGGCGGTGGGAGAAACTTTTTTTCTAATCTCTTACCTCGACGGAGATGCGATTTTTTCCGTATCATATCTCCGTCCGCACTGCGGCCTAACATCGAGGAGTTGGTGGGCTTTGCTGGAGACCAACGTTTGAGAGCTCCACCACGGGTGCCTACAGACTTACCATCGCAAGCTCCAACCGTACAATGTTCTATTGTATCATCTTCTGTTGTATGTGAACTCGGTTTGCGGCAGTATCTGAGCGGTTGAATTAAACTCCCTGGTTTAACTAACGTTCTAGGTTGGCTGATGTTACCATGTAGGATACATTGCCGAGTGGCCACATTTATGACATTAACTGGTCGGGAAGGAAATCCTGTTGTAACTTGGGGATGACATGTATCCCACAATCCAGGAGAGCTGGGGGAATTGCAACCCAAAGTACAATACCCTGAAATTCACCCACACTAATCCTACCCTTAAACCAGGCTAAAAGTGAGCTAGAATTTTAGGAGCACGTTTCACACTACAAAAACGTAGAAATTGATTAGACATTATTAGTGCCTTATCTTTTAATATGAAAATGTCATCACAAACTATTCCTTACCTACTGAAATATGGATATGGCTCAAGTTGATGATTTCCACTGAATTAGCCTTATCTTCTTCAAGTTGTTCTGGATAAGTGTGAAATATGTTACACTTGGAACAGTACAGCACAAAAACAGGCCTTTCAGCCAACAATGCCCACGCCACGCCAAACATGATGCCAAGTTAAACTAATCTTCTCTGCCTGCACATGATCCATATCACTCTGTTCCCTGCATATCCATGTACTGTATACAATACAATTTATTTATTGTCATTTGAACCTCAAATGAAGTTCAAACAAAATTTGGTTACTGCAGTCATACAACAAGAAAAGAACCAAGACACACAACCAACACATTGTACAAAATCCCCACCATAGCATCTGCCTCCACCACCACCCCTGGCAGTATGTTCCAGGCACCCAACATTCTCTGTAAAAAACATACCACACATCTCCTTTCAACATTGCCCCTGTCAATTTAAAGTTACATCCTCTGTCAGGGTGGAAATGCCATTGAATGTCAATGGCATTTCCACCCTGGAAAAAAGGTTCTGACCGTGTACCTTACCTATGTCTCTCATTTGGAGAACTAGAGGACATAGGTTTACGGTGAGAGGGGAAAGGTTTCATGGGAATCTAAGGGGCAACTTTTTCACACAGGGTGGTGGATATATGGAATGAGCTGCCAGAGAAGGTAATTGAGGCAGATATTATAACCACTTTTAAAAGGCATTTGGATAGGTACATGGATAGGAAAGGTTTAAAGGAATATGGGCCAAACACGGGTAGGTGCGACTAGTTTAGATGGGGCAGCTTGGCCAGCATGGGCAAGTTGGGCCAAAGGGCCAGTTTCTGTGCTGTATGACTCTATGACTCTATAATTTTATATACTTCTGTCAAGCCTCCCCTCAGCCTCCGATGTTCCAGGGAAAACAATCCAAGTTGGTCCAACCTCCCCTTATAGCTGATATCCACTAACTCAGGCAGCATTTGGGTGAACCTCTAAAGCACTCTCTCCAAATCCTCCCTGTAATGGGACGATCAGAACTGCACACAATACTGCAAATATTTCCTAACCAAAGTCCTGTAAAGCTGTCACATGACTTCCTGACTCAAGCCCTGACTAATGAAGGCACGTATACCATAAGCCTTATTTACCACTCTATCTACTTGTGTTGGCAGGGAGCTTTGGATTTGGACTCCAAGATCCCTCTGTACATCCTTGCCATTAATTATATACATTCCCCTTACATTCGACCTCTCAAAGTCCAACATCTCACACTTGCCAGATTAAACTCCATTTGCCATTTCTATGCTCATTTCCATAGCAGATCTATATCCCTTGTACACATTGACAACCTTCCACCAATTTTGCTGTAAACTGCAAAACATGCTAACCAGCCCATTTACATTTGCATAGTGGTCGTTTACATATATCACAACAAACAGAGACCCCAGCACAGATCCCTGCAGATCCTGTCGCATTAGGTGTCAATCCCGTTGCATTACAAGCTAAAGCAATTTGAGGGGAAGATTCCTACCTGTCACGACAGTGATGTCATTTGTATTGCTGATTTCCTCTTGGTTTTTTTGATCAGATTGTCTCACACCAGGTATTGGTAAATCTGGTGTAGGAAATATTCTGTTAATTATTATGAAAATGTTCTAGTAACATGCAATGCCTGCAACCCAATCTGGCTAAATAAACCATCTCTTTTCAAGAACATCCAAGACAATAGACGACAAACAATAGGACAATAGACAATAGAGTGTTTAGTTGTCAGATGCATTGGATATGAATTGCAACAATAAAATCTCACTTGTTGCAGCTTTACAGGAACATTAGATGCAAAACATTACGTATATAAACAATAAATTATCAGTTATTCTAAGTAAACTAGTTTAGTTTATTATTGTCGCATGTACCGTGGTACGGTTATAAGCTTTTTGTTGCATTCTATCCGGTCAGCGAAAAGACCTTGCATGAATACAATCAAGACATCCAGTGTACAGATACAAGTTAAAGGATATAACTTTTAGTGTAAGATAGTGTTCAATAAAGTCCATTTAAAGATAGTTCAAAGAGCAACAATGAGGTAAATGGGAGGTTAGGATTGCACTCTAGCTAGTGAGAGGGTGGTTCAGTTGCCTGATAACAGCTGGAAAGAAACTGTCCCTGAATCTGGAAGTATGCATTTTCAAACTTCTGTACCACTTGCCCAATGTGAGAGGGGAGAAGAGGGAGTGACCAGGGTGAGACAGGTCTTTGATTATGCTGGTGGCCTTGCCGAGCTGCGTGAATTGTAGATGGACCATGAAAGTGCAAAAGTCAAAGGCCTTTTGGTCCTTTTAAAAAAAAAAGCAGGACAAAGTACTGCACAATCAATCTGGCCAACACCGTGGCACAGCGGTAGAGCTGCTCCCACTCAGCGCCAGATACCTAGGTCCAATCCTGACTATGTGTGCTATCCTGCGGAGTTTGTATGTTCTCCCTTGGACGGTGTGGGATTTTTCCAGGTATTCTGATTTCCTCCCACATCCCAAAGAGATGCATATTTGCAGGTTAATTGACTGCTGTAAAATGCCCTTAGTATGTTGGACATAGAACTAGTTTGTGGGTGCTCGATGGTCAGCATGGACTTGTGGGCTGAAGGACCTGTTTTCCACGCTGTATCTCTAACTAAACTAAACTAAGCTAAATTAAACTAATGTCAATAATCAACAATGTGATAAAAGCAATCGTTACCAGTGTTATGAAGTGGCATTTATCATCAGTGACTGACTCCCCGATGCCCAGTTTGGGTTTTACCAGGACTACTGAACTCTAGACCTGATCAGAACATTGGTCATGAATCAAAATGCTGAACTCCATGGGTGAGTGAGGACGATTTCTGGACACCCAGGGCAGATGTTTGGCTTACTTTGGCATGAAGGAACCCTGGGAAAACCGAAGCCAGAGGGCATTGATGGGTCAACACTCCCAGGGATGGAGTCAGACACAAATGATGTTAATTGTGTTTGTCCAACATCAATCTTCCCAGCCCAAGGACATCACTGCACGGGTTCTAAGGCAATATCCCTGGTCCAACATCAGCTACTTCATCGATGACCTTTCTTTCATCGTCAGAACCGGGAATATTTGCTAATTATTGCTCAATGGTCAATTTCATTTACCACATAGCAAACGAACCAGTTCATGCCTGTACTAGCACTAGCTATAAAGTGGCAAGTTATACTCACAGCACATCAGTGCCAGAAGATGAACACCTCCAACAGGAGAGAGGTTAGTTATCTACCTGGACCTTGCTCTTTCTCCCACCATCAATATCCAATATCATTGATCAGAGACTCAACTGAACGAGCACATAAAAGAGTTCAAGAAGGAACTGCAGATGCTGGAAGATCGAAGGTACACAAAAATGCTGGAGAAACTCAACGGGTGCAGCAGCATCTATGGAGCGAAGGAAATAGGCGACGTTTCGGGCCGAAACCCTTCTTCAGACTGATGGGGGGTGGGGGGGAGAAGGAAGGAAAAAGGGAGGAGGAGGAGCCCGAGGGCAGGGGATGGGAGGAGACAGCTCGAGGGTTAAGGAAGGGGAGGAGACAGCAAGGGCTCGCAAAACTGGGAGAATTCAACGTTCATGCCATCCGGACGCAAGCAACCCAGGCGGAATATGAGGTGCTGTTCCTCCAATTTCCGGTGTTGCTCACTCTGGCAATGGACAGAGAGGTCGGATTGGGAATGGGAGGGGGAGTTGAAGTGCTGAGCCACCGGGAGTTCAGGTAGGTTATTGCGGACTGAGCGGTGGTGTTCGGCGAAACGATCGCCCAACCTCCGCTTAGTCTCCCTGATGTAAATCAGGTGACATCTAGAGCAGCGGATGCAGTAGATGAGGTTGGAGGAGATACAGGTGAACCTTTGTCGCACCTGGAACGACTGCTTGGGTCCTTGAATGGAGTCGAGGGGGGAGGTGAAGGCACAGGTGTTGCATTTCTTGCGGTTGCAACGGAAAGTGCCCGGGGAGGGGGTGGTACGGGAGGGAAGGGAAGAATTGACAAGGGAGTTGCGGAGGGAGCGGTCTTTGCGGAAGGCAGACATAGGGGGAGATGGGAAGATGTGGCGAGTGGTGGGGTCACGTTGGAGGTGGTGGAAATGACGGAGGATTATTTGTTGTATTTGCCGGCTGGTGGGTGAAAGGTGAGGACTAGGGGGACTCTGCCCTTGTTGCGAGTGCGGGGATATGGGGAGAGAGAGCAGTGTTGCGGGGTATGGATGAGACCCTGGTGCGAGCCTCATCTATGGTGGCGGAGGGGAATCCCCGTTCCCTGAAGAACGAGGACATTTCCGATGCCCTGATGTGGAACGTCTCATCCTGGGAGCAGATGCGGCGTAGGCGGAAGAATTGGGAGTAGGGGATGGAGTCTTTACAGGGGGCAGGGTGGGAGGACGTGTAGTCCAGATAGCCATGTGAGTCAGTTGGTTTGTAGTGTATGTCGGTCAGAAGTCTGTCCCCTGCGATGGAGATGGTGAGGTCAAGGAATGGTAGGGAAGTGTCGGAAATGGTCCAGGTGTATTGGAGTGCCGGATGGAAGTTGGTGGTGAAGTGGATGAAGTCGGACGGAGGTAGAGGTCGGGGATGGGGCCCTGGTACGTATTGAACAAGGATTGTTCAACGTGCCCGACAAAGAGGCAGGCGTAGCTGGGGCCCATGCGTGTGCCCATAGCTACGCCTTGTGTTTGGAGGAAATGGGAGGAGTCAAACGTAAAGTTGTTGAGGGTGAGGACCAACTCCGCTAGGCGGAGGAGGGTGTCAGTGGCTGGGTATAGGTTGCTCCTCTGGTCGAGGAAGAACCGGAGGGCTTTGAGGCCAGACTGATGGGGGGTGGGGGGGAGAAGGAAGGAAAAAGGGAGGAGGAGGAGCCCGAGGGCGGGGGATGGGAGGAGACAGCTCGAGGGTTAAGGAAGGGGAGGAGACAGCAAGGGCTAGCAAAACTGGGAGAATTCAACATTCATGCCATCCGGACGCAAGCAACCCAGGCGGAATATGAGCACATAAAAGATGTGGCTTCAAGAGCAGGTCAGAGGCTTCGTATTCTGGAATGGGTAACTCACCTCCTGACATCCGAGGCATTGTCACCATTTGCAATGTATAAGCCAAGAGCTACTTTATGAGGGTGGCCTCAGAAATCTCCAAGAAGCTTGACACCATCCAGGATAAAACAGCCCATTTGATTGGCACCCATTAACCACTATAAAGATTCATCCTCCTACCTCTTTTACACAGGTGCACCATCTCCAAATACACTACAGTTACTCACCCAGGCTATTCCAGCCGCATTTTCCAAACCCACAATCACTACCACCAAGAAGGGCAAGGGTTGCTGGGGCATGGAAACACCACCACATTCAGGTTCCCCTTCAAGTCACAAAATGGGAATTATATCGCCAGTGCTTCACCATAGCTATTTCCAATTCCTTGAACTCCGTTCCCAACAGCACTATGGGAGTACCTTTACCAGAAGATCTGCAGGGATTCACATTGGTAACTCTCCCACCTTCTCAATGGCAATTACTGATGGAAAATTAAAGAAATTGACCATTGAGCAATAAACATTGGCCTCACCAGTGATTCAGTGATACTGAAATATAGATGAGAGGAACAAAATCATTTTCTTCCTTCATCTCCCAGGGGAGTGGAAAAGCTTGGAAGCGTTGTTCAATGAAGAGGCTTCAAGAATTTTTCCAAAGGACAGTAGTGTGACCTCCTTTCCTCCATCTACAACCTACCTGTTCACAACTGCATAAGTGAGAACTTTCAGTGTGACATGAAACTGGTCTTCAGCTGCCTCATGGGTCAGCTCAGTTGCAGTTGTAAGGCCTTTGTGCATACCAGTTCAACTGTCATGGTGGACTGTTGACCATTATCAAGGTGCTTAGTTCAGACCTGTGTATCCCTCAACCTCTGGCTTACCTGCTTCGGCCTGGCTTGCCACAGAGTTGACTTTGTCGGAATGGGTGAACCAGGTCAAGCGTTTAATCTGTAAAATTAAGGAGGAGCAGTTATGACACAATAGACAATATTAAACATGGTGTGGGAGGCGGCGCGACCGATATTTGCAGCGGCCCCTGCAGTCCGTCTGTCTTTTTTTATATTTTTGTCCTGTTGAATGTATAGTTTGTTGTGGTTTTTATATTGTTTTTAGCTGTGTAGATGTGGGGGGCGGGGGGGACTTTTAAATCTCTTCCCTGTACGGGGGGGACCCGACATTTTCCCTGTCGGTTCTCTGTTGTCATTGGGGCCTAGCACCGTGGAGCGGCCTCCAACCGGAATGATCTGGGGGCTCCAGTCGCGGAGCCTGCGGACTTACCATCGTGGGGCTGGCTGGCTTCTGAGCGTGGAGAGCTGTGGTGGCGCGCGGCTGCGACCCGACTCCGGAGCTCGGAGGCTCCAGCCGCAGGTCCGGTGGACGATGACATCGGGAGCTCGCGGGTCCCTGGTGGGAGACCGTTTATCGGAGCTCCCGCAACGGCAACTTCTCCCGCCCGAGTTGCGGGGTTGAAAATGACCCAGAGTGGGGACTTACATCGCCTGGCGCGGGACTTGCCATCGCCTGCCAGGGGCTCCACATCAAGACCTGGAGCGGGGCCTTACATCGCCCGGTGCGGCCTTAAGGGCCGCGGGACTTGCTGGGGGCTTTAACATCTGGAGAAGAATGAAACAAAGGGGAGAGACAAGACTTTGCCTTTCATCACAGTGAGGAGGAGATTCACTGTGATGGCTGTTTGTGTAAATTGTGTTGGTTGTGTGTCTTCGTTCTTTTCTTGTTGTATGACTGTGGAAACCAAATTTTGTTTGAACTTAATTTGAGGTTCAAATGACAATAAATAAATTGTATAATTGTATAATGATTCGAGCTCACCATAGCATATCAATGTTAAAGGAATGCATTAGTGGTCAGATGCAATATGTGCATGATTGCAATCTGTGCGAGTCATTCCCACTCACCTCCTCACCCCATTCCCCAGGGTGGACAGCTGGGCATAACCCCCCCTGTAGCACTCTTTGATTTCAGAATCAGAAAGGATGTACATGGAGCTCCAGAAACTCACATACAGATGTGCGGTTTAAAGTGGCATTGTGGTAGGCATTAACATTGTGCATTGAATGGCCTGTTCCTATGTTGCTGTATCCTATGTTCAATGAAAAATGAACTGGAACTTACCTGTGTTAGACTCTAAACTATCCACACATTTACCTCCCACTCTCCCATTCTCATTTTTTCCCTTTAGTACAGTTCAGTTTAGTTTATTTGTCATGTGCGCTGAGGTATAGTTAAAAGCTTTTTGTTGCATGCTAACCAGTCAGCAGAAAGACAATACATGATTGAACATACCTTTAAGATGTTTCCATGCTGCATGTCTATAATAAACTAAACTCACCAACACTCCTTCGACAGCACCTTCCAAACCCATGACCTCTACTAATCAGATGGTGGTGCACAGCAAAAACATGGCACACCACCATCTCGAAGTTGACCTCCAAGCTGCATACCATCTTGACTTGAAAACGTATCACCATTTCTTCAACATCACTGTGTCAAAATCCTGGAACTCCTTTCCTAACACCATTCTGGGTATATCCCCAACTCAATAATGGCAGCAGTTCAAAAAGACATCTCACTACCACCTTCTCAAAGGAAATTAGGGCTCAGCCTGCAAAGCCCACAACTGTAAATATGAATTCCTTACCTGCTCAGGGTGCGGAGGCTTGGTGCTGAGACTGATGGCCACCACCATGATCAGTGTGAAGACAGAGAGAAGGATGGAGAAGTGGAGGTAGTGAACGTGTTTGGTGATCAGTGGCCGGTTGTCCAGCTGACCACACAGAGGCTCAGGGTAAATAAAATCCAGAACCATTCGACAGCAGCCGACCAGGACCCCCAGAAGGAGGCCCCAGAATGCACCCTGTGCACAGAAAAGGGAGACAAACGAGTGGATATTGAGTGAAATACTCACATGCTCCTCCTCTGCAGGATCATTTGCAAACATCACAAACACAAAATTAAATTGGCCGAATAATGCAGAAGTCTGAGATGCACTTGGTGTGTGCTGCTCACATCAATGGGCTGCAGCTTCCAGCCACACTCCAGTGCCTGGAACACAACTCTTCAGCCCAGTGTGTTCCAGTACAGACCAGCAGGTGTGCTCCACTGTCACAGGAGAGAGCAGAGGAGGTTTCCATTGTTCACTGAAATAGATTATCTCGTTACTTTGTGTGGGGGTCGCAGTGAGAGATCAGGACTCACACTCCTTATATTACAACCTTACAGTAACAATAAGCTGAGTGGAAGTTTAATGCTCTGGTATTTTATTTCATTCTTCACATGTTTAAATTATAATGTTTTATTTTTAATTGTCTACTCTGTCGTGTTATTACTTGCGAGCAGAGCCCCAAGGCAAATTCCTTATATGTATACATATTTGACTAATAAAATGTATTCAATTCAAATTCAAGTTTGAGCACCAAGGAGATGACAGAACTAACGTTAACTTTTGCCTACTAGTTCTCACTTGCGCTTGGCATGGGTCATGTTCACTCACATGTTTCTCAATCTCAGCACTTCCTTCACCTGATCCTCATTACAAGATCAATGGTCAGTTTCTCTCATTTGCATTGTCAACACTGGTATATGTCCTGCCCAAATTCTTGATTGCACAGTCCTGATAAAATAAACACACACCATCTCATTTGTCCGTCTCCAGAAGCATCCTGCAATGAAGATCACTGCCACTGGAGGCTGCAGGTAGGAACTGATGGACTGGATGTACATGAAGAGCTGGCCACCTCGGCTCATTTGCACTAGAGGAATCCAGAGGACAGACAGCACCACCAGAGCCAGCACAAACACCCTACAGTGCAGACAAAAGCAATGTGAACATTAGTACACTGGAGCCTGGCTTATATTCATGACAGTCCTGAAACCTTTCTGTAGCCCGTTTCTCTGAATCCAACAACCTGGTTTCCTCGTAACCACTTCAAAGGAAAAGTTTATTAATAAGAAGATAGGATGAATCGATTACCTCATATAAATTCAGTGGGTTTTCCAAAATGAATCAAAACCCATCGGTGATCTCCTGATTGCATGTAATTTCAACTCCTGTTAGAGAGTCATCGATTTACATAGTGATATAGTGAAACAGGCTCTTTGGCCCAACTCGCCCATGCCGGCCAACAATGTCCCAGCTACACTAACATAGAAACATAGAAATTAGGTGCAGGAGTAGGCCATTCGGCCCTTCGAGCCTGCACCGCCATTCAATATGATCATGGCTGATCATCCAACTCAGTATCCTGTACCTGCCTTCTCTCCATACCCCCCTGATCCCTTTAGCCACAAGGGCCACATCTAACTCCCTCTTAAATATAGCCAATGAACTGGCCTCAACTACCTTCTGTGGCAGAGAATTCCAGAGATTCACCACTCTCTGTGTGAAAAATGTTTTTCTCATCTCGGTCCTAAAAGATTTCCCCCTTATCCTTAAACTGTGACCCCTTGTTCTGGACTTCCCCAACATCGGGAACAATCTTCCTGCATCTAGCCTGTCCAACCCCTTAAGAATTTTGTAAGTTTCTATAAGATCACCCCTCAATCTTCTAAATTCTAGTGAGTACAAGCTGAGTCTATCCAGTCTTTCTTCATATGAAAGTCCTGACATCCCAGGAATCAGTCTGGTGAACCTTCTCTGTACTCCCTCTATGGCAAGAATGTATTTTCTTAGATTAGGAGACCAAAACTGTACGCAATACTCCAGGTGTGGTCTCACCAAGACCCTGTACAACTGCAGTAGAACCTCCCTGCTCCTATACTCAAATCCTTTTGCTATGAATGCTAACATACCATTCGCTTTCTGCACTGCCTGCTGCACCTGCATGCCTACTTTCAATGACTGGTGTACCATGACACCCAGGTCTCGTTGCATCTCCCCTTTTCCTAATCGGCCACCATTCAGATAATAGTCTACTTTCTTGTTTTTGCCACCATAGTGGATAACCTCACATTTATCCACTTTATACTGCATCTGCCATGCATTTGCCCACTCACCCAGCCTATCCAAGTCACCTTGCAGCCTCCTAGCATCCTCCTCACAGCTAACGCTGCCCCCCAGCTTCGTGTCATCCGCAAACTTGGAGATGTTGCATTCAATTCCCTCGTCCAAATCATTAATATATATTGAAAATAGCTGGGGTCCCAGCACTGAGCCTTGCGGTATCCCACTAGTCACTGCCTGCCATTGTGAAAAGGACCCATTTACTCCTACTCTTTGCTTCCTGTCTGCCAGCCAGTTTTCTATCCACATCAATACTGAACCCCCAATACCGTGTGCTTTAAGTTTGTATACTAATCTCTTATGTGGGACCTTGTCGAAAGCCTTCTGAAAGTCCAGATATAACACATCCACTGGTTCTCTCTTATCCACTCTACTAGTTACATCCTCGAAAACTTCTATAAGATTCGTCAGACATGATTTACCTTTCATAAATCCATGCTGACTTTGTCGCACTTGCCTGCACTTGGTCCATATCCCTCCAAACCTGTCCTATCCATGTACCTGTTTAACTGTTTCTTAAACGATGGGATAGTCCCAGCCTCAACTACCTCCTCTGGCAGCTTGTTCCATACACCCACCACACTTTGTGTGAAAAAGTTATCCCTCGGTTTCCTATTAAATCTTTTTCCCTTCAACTTGAACCTATGTCCTCTGGTCCTCGATTCTCATACTCTGGGCAAATGACTCCGTGCATCTACCCGATCTATTCCTCTCATGATCGTATACACTTCTATAAGATCACCCCTTCTCCTCCTGCGCTCCTTGGAATAGAGACCCAGCCTACTCAACTTCTCCCTATAGCTCACACACTCTAGTCCTGGCAACATCCTCGTAAATCTTTTCTCAACCCTTTCAAGCTTGACATTATCTTTCCTATAACATTGGGCCAGAACTGAAACAATATTCTAAATGCTGTCTCAAGTCAAGTCAAGTTTATTTGTCACATACACATACGAGATGTGCAGTGAAATGAAAGTGGCAATGCTCGCGAACTTTTGTGCAAAAGACAAACAACCAAACAAACTATAAACACATCCATAACACACATATTCTTTTACATAATAAATAATGGAAGGAAAAACGTTCAGTAGAGTTAGTCCCTGGTGAGATAGGCGTTTACAGTCCGAATGGCCTCTGAGAAGAAACTCCTTCTCAACCTCTCCGTTCTCACCGCATGGCAACGGAGGCGTTTGCCTGACCGTAGCAGCTGGAACAGTCCGTTGCAGGGGTGGAAGGGGTCTCTCATGATATTGTTGGCTCTGGAGTTGCACCTCCTGATGTATAGTTCCTGTAGGAGGGCAAGTGAAGTTCCCATAGTGCGTTCGGCCGAACGCACTACTCTCTGCAGAGCCTTCTTGTCCTTGGCAGAGCAATTCCCAACCCAGATGGTAATGTTCCCGGACAAGATGCTTTCCACCGCCGCTGCGTAGAAGCACTGGAGGATCCTCGGAGACACTCTGAATTTCCTCAATTGCCTGAGGTGGTAAAGGCGCTGCCTTGCCTTACTCACGAGTGCTGAGGCGTGTGATGCCCATGTCATATCCTCGGAGATGTGGACTCTCAGATATTTAAAACAGTTCACCCTATCCACAGGATCCTCATTTATCCTCAATGGAGTGTACGTCCTCGGATGATGTGCCCTCCTAAAGTCCATGATCAGCTCCTTCGTTTTTTTGATGTTCAAGAGGAGGCTGTTATCCTGGCACCAGAGTGCTAGACCAGCCACCTCCTCCCGGTAGGCCTTATCGTCGTTGTCTGAGATCAGGCCCACCACCACAGTGTCATCAGCAAACTTAATTAATGAGTTGGAGCTGAACCTAGCCACACAGTCATGTGTGTACAGGGAGTACAATAGGGGGCTGAGGACGCAACCCTGGGGCAATCCTGTGCTCAGGGTGAGGGACTTTGATGTATTCCCTCCCATCTTGACTACCTGGGGCCTGGCGGTGAGAAAGTCCAGGATCCAGGCACACAGGGAGGTGTTGAGCCCCAATTCCATTAGCTTCCCAGCCAGTCTGGTGGGGACTATCGTGTTGAAAGCTGAACTGTAGTCTATGAACAGCATCCTCACGTAGCCCCCCTTCTGTCTGTCCAGATGGGAGAGAACGGTGTGCAAGACCTGGGAGACCGCATTTTCCGTGGATCTGTTCGGACGGTATGCGAACTGCAACGGGTCCATGTTCCGAGGGAGGAAGCCGCAGATGTGTTTCTTCACCAGCCTCTCAAAGCATTTCATGACTACCGAGGTAAGGGCCACCGGACGGTAGTCATTCAGACAGGCTGGGGAGACATTTTTTGGTACCGGTACAATGATGGATTTTTTTAAGCAGGCAGGGACCACGGACTTGTCCAGGGAGAGGTTGAATAATGTTGTGAGCACTGGAGCTAGCTGCGTAGCACAGGACTTGAGTTCTCGCCCCGAGATGCCATCGGGGCCTGCAGCTTTTCTCGTGTTCACCCGTGTCAGAGCCCTCCTCACGTCGTGCTCGGACAGCGAGAATGTGTGCACATTCCTCCCTTCAGCTTCGGTAGCCAGCCCGCTGGCGGTATTGTCGATAGTCGGCAGACCTGGAGTGGTGTTGCCCCTCTCGAAACGAGCGTAAAAGGAGTTCAGGTCATCAGCTAGGGAGGTGCCGGCACTTGCGGATGAGGGCGGGGTGCTCCGGTAGTTGGTTACAATCCGTAGCCCCTGCCACAGGCTTCTGGTGTCCTGCTGCTCCATCTGTAACTCCATCTTGTCTCTGTACCTTCTCTTTGCGTCCTTCACCGCCCTTCGCAGTCGGTAGGACTCCGCCTTGTAGACGTCCATGTTTCCTGATGCCAGGCCCGAGTTGTAGGCAGCGGTGTGAGCATTCAGGGCCACACGAACAGACCTGTCTACCCAGGGTTTTTGGTTCGGAAAGGTGCTTACCCTTACCGTGGGGACGATGTTGTCGGTTACTGTTGCGATGAAGTCCGTGACTGCTTCCGCGAACTCACTGACGTCACTGGAACTTGCTTCGTCTTCACCAACATCTCATGCAATTGCAACATGACCTCCCAACTTCTATACTCAATACACTGACTGATGAAGGCCAAAGTGCCAAAAGCCTTTTTGACCACCTTATTACCTGTGACTCGATCTTCAAAGAACCATGCACCTGTACTCCTAGATCCCTCTGCTCTACAACACTACCCAGAGGCCTACCATTTACTGTGTAGGACCTGCCCTTGTTCGACATCCCAAAATGCAACACCTCACACTTCACTGTATTAAACTCCATCAACCATTCCTCTGCCCACCTGGCCAAACGATCCAGATCCTGCTGCTTGAACAGTTGGGCATGTGGGCTGAGCAACCGTTAATGGAGTTTAATGCAGATAAATGGGAGTCTAACCAGGGCACGACCTCCT
The DNA here is from genome assembly GCF_010909765.2 of Amblyraja radiata. Taxonomy (NCBI): domain Eukaryota; kingdom Metazoa; phylum Chordata; class Chondrichthyes; order Rajiformes; family Rajidae; genus Amblyraja; species Amblyraja radiata. Next base: position 24,822,066 of record NC_045977.1, read on the forward strand.
GGCAGAGCTCTGGGGAATGTTGTAGAGCAGATGGATCTAGATGCCTTGAAAGTGGCATCACAAGTAGGTAACTTAGTCAAGAAGGCTTTGACACATTAGCTTTCACCAGACAGGGGATTGAGTAGAGAAGATTGACTAACTCAACGGGTCAGAAAACATCTCTGAAGAAAAGGAATACGTGAGGTTTCAGGTCAAGACCCTTCATCAGACTGAGCCTCTTAGTATT